>NC_068984.1:77491510-77501899 GCF_001194135.2 Octopus bimaculoides
ATATATATATATATATATATATATATATATAATGCAATATGTGCATATATGTGTGCGTATGTCTGTGACCGATAGAAAATTATGACACATCAAGGCGATCTAAAATCTAACCAATTGAAATACAGTGTAGCAAACAAATACACGAAAAGTCAAAGTTTATAGTTAAAAAAATATAATCTATCAAGTTAACTTTATTTTTATTTCTCTTAGTCACTGCAGATTTTATAGAACTAATATCTGTTGTTATATACAAAGCGACCAACTACGTTGTGCATTGTTCTTTTTCTTTGTTCTTTCTAATGTTGTATTTTTTATTGCTTTCATTTATTGACCTGAGAGCATGCGGAAGCACTACCATTAAAGTTATTGTTGCATATATCAGCTCTAACATATGGTTTGTATTTATTTTATCGATCTCAGCAAGACAAAAGGTACTGTTGAACTGTAATTTTAAGTCAGAACAGAAAGGGGTGAAAAGAATATCACAAGGTATATAGCTCGATGCTTGGTTGACCCTGCCATCCAATCCACCAGTGCTTTTAGTTTTTGTAAGAGTTCGAAGACACGAAGGAAATCTGTAAAATAAAAGGAATCGCATTCATTTTGAAGTGCCGAAATTGAATGACATCAGGATTTCGGACCGACTCAATTTTTTTTTTTTTTTTACTTGTGGTTCCAGGTATCGAACAGAGAACATGCTGGGTCACACTCTACGAGGGTATACGAGTAAAAGAAAATACAGGAGGATCAGTTAATTATGATTTTATTCAACATATTCCCCTCTTAGATTCACACATTTATTGCAGCGGTCCTTCAGTTTTTCTCAGCCCTGTTAAAGAACTCGAAAGGCTGGACCTCGAACCAGGCCTTTCACGATAACCGTAAAGCCAGGAACTTTTCAGCATCCCCTCTTATATTATTATATTAATCACAGTATTTTTTCTTGTATTTATTTTATTGATTTCTAAGGAAAACGGAAGGCGAAATCAACCATACATAAGATGAGACAACCGAGACCGATAGAAATACTGTAAGATATTTCCATTCAACACAGATCACTTTACCTTCCGACGAAAATGTGTATGTATTTGTGGTATGTATGAGCTCAGACGTGTGCCTGTAATTATGTGGATGAGCGCATGCGCAAAATAACAATGATTATTAAAAACGCGAAAAGTGAAAATGAGAACAACGTGTAATTGTTGATTTCAAATTTTGCCACAAAGCCACCAGTTTCGGAAAGGAGATAAGTCGACTATACAGACTCCAGTGTTCAACTGGTACTTATTTTATTGACCCGTAAAGATGAAAGGCAAAGTTGACCTCGGAAGAAGTTGAACTCATAAAGTTAAGACGGACGAAATGCCGCTAAGCATTTTGTTCGGCTGGCTAAAGATCTTGGAAACTCGCCGTCTTTACAATGTGTAATTATTAGTTTGACGTTCAGCGACGAGTATGTAATAGTGGTGCATTCGATGTTTTAAGCTTAAGTTTCTCAGAACCTTAGACAAAAAATTATAGAAAATGGGGGGAAATCAGAAGAAATAGGAAAATGCAGAGACAGTGAAGCATTTGGTGCTTCAAGATGCAATCGAAAATGTAGATTATGTCATATTGATATAGAAGACATCAAACATGTGATAAGCAGCTGCCCAAAAATGTCATCAAGGTCCGATGTTGTCACAAAAACAATATACAATGCCATTCGGAAAAAAGACTGACCTGGAATAAATATAGAGAATACCCCTGTTATTGAATACATACACAAGGAATACTGGTGGAACATTTTCATCAAAATTTCTGTCAAATGCAAACATAACAGGTGCAGGCGTGGCTGTGTGGTAGGAAGCTTGATTCCCAAGCACATTGTTCCGGGTTCAGTCCCACTTCGTGGCAACTTGGGCAAGTGTCTTCTACTATAGCACCAGAACGACCAAAGCCGTGTGAGTGGATGCAGCTGTGTATTGTTAACAAGCTATAGAAGATGTCCTCTCGGGGTTAAAAAAAATCATAGTAAATTCCGTCCGAACGGCAACAGCCATGTTGAAATGGCTAATAAAATTACTTGCAAGTACAACTTCTGCGTTCATCTCTTAGAGAGATTTTAGAACTAGCTTAGTTTTTGCTTTTATATATATATATGGATGGACGGGTGGATGGACGGATGGATGGATGGATGGTTGGATGGATGGATGGATGGATGGATGGATGGATGGATGTGCGCGTGTGTGTGTGTGTGTTTGTCCACCACTGCTTGACAACCGATGCTGGTGTGTTTATATCCCCCATAACTGTGATTAGTCAACAAAAGAGACCGATAGAATAAGAACTAGGCTTTAAAAAATTAAGTCCTAGGGTCGATTTGTTCGACTAAAACCCTTCAAGGCTCTTGTGCTCCAGCATGGCAGCAGTCAAATGACTGAAACAAATAAAAGATATAAGGTAACAGGCTGGATATTGTAGTTTGGGACAACCAAGAAAAAGTATGTCTGCGCATAGATGTCAGCTACTCTGGTGTTGTGACTATCTCTTTGAAAATCAAAGAGATAGACGATGATTATGGACAACTGCTCCGAAACTTCCAGTTTCTATATCCAGAGTATAAATTCACATTTATAACAATAATAATTGATGCAGTTGGTTTTGCAAATAAATGCCTAAGTGTTAGTCTCGATAAGCTGAGGTTTTCAGAAAAAGAAATCAACCAAGTATCCCGCTCATTGCAAATGCAATCTGTAAGTGGAACAGTAGAAATATGCAGGACTTTTTTCAAGTTTGAAATGTGACTTTGTTTTTGATATCTACATTCCAACGATGGATCTTTTTGCATCTTCGTTAGTAACCAGCTCCTGCCTTGGAGGAAGAATTCAAATAACTATGAACAGGAGAGAACATACATACATACATACATACATACATACATACATACATGCATACATGCATACATGCATACATACATACATGCATACATGCATACATGCATACATACATACATACATATATACATATGGGATATGTAACACACTGTCTAAATACCAATCTTGAGAAATTGCTTCCCAAAACCAGATAGGAGAAGGCTACAGAAAATAAAACCATCACTGAAACTGTAAAAATCTGTGAAACATTTCAGAAATCTATCATTTAAGTATATATGTGCATGTCTAGACATGCAACTGTAACGCATGAGAATGAATACATAAAACAAAAAATACAAATCAGCATTTGTACTGACTCCGAATACTGCACATATACATGCATATATACATGCAAAAATATCCTGTTGATGTTGAAATGCCAATGAAGGATCCTGATTAGAGACCAGCTCTTTCTCTATTGGCAAGAAATTTTGAAATAAAACTGAATAATTACATACATACATTCATACATACAGCCAACGACATTATACGCACCATTCGTCCACTAAATTATACATACAAAGCTTTGGCTTATCAAGATCTACATTATAAGTAATTTACCAAAAGTACCGTAGAGTGAAAATTTAAATCTTTAACCACATAACCATGTTGGTTGTCCATTATATAACATTAAAAATTGTAATTTATTATAACAGAATTTCGATTCAGTTTGAAGTGCATTTCGCTTTAATATATAATTATGAAAACAAAATTCTTAGTAACTCAAGATTAAGAGAAAAACACAAACATTGGCGATTTATAATAACTCGGACATTAAAGCATTAAAATCCATTAAAAAGGCAGATATTTAAAATGTTTACAACCACTTAACTGTTTGTTTATCATGTGGTCGTTATTTGAGAATTATCTAAATATTTTTTCTCACTTTCTTTCTCCAAACTCCTCTCTCTCTCTCTTTCTCCCATCTCCTCTCTCTCACTCTTTTTTGCCAATTCTTCCCTCTCTCTCTCTCTCTTTCTTTCTTTCTCTCTCGCTCTCTCGCTCTCTCTCTCTCTCTCTCTCTCTCTCTCTCTCTCTTTCTAACTCTCTTCCATCACGCATTTAATTTTGTATATATATGTTCGTCCGTCGAAGCGACGAGGACTATCTAGTCATCCTCGAGGATGACTGATGACTTGTGCGGTGAATTTACTTAAGATGAAGATGTGTTAAAGTTAAAGTTAAAGTTAAAGTTGCTCTCTCGTCCGGGGCCCAAAACAATCTAATAGCAAGACAGGATCAAAATTACTGGAGATGGAGACAGATGCAGTCAATGACCAAAATGTTTTACTTGCCTTATCTTGCTCTCTGTATTCCACAATGCGTTGCTGCTGCCTCCTTTCTTTCTGTTAAACCATAAATGTTTCTTCACAGTGTCCGCTGGATCTAATCGTCCCAAGCATAGGTAGGCAAGCCCTAATAAGCTAATCTACCCTAAGCTTGAAGCCTAAAAGGTGCTACAACTCCGTGTTAGAGAAGACCTGGGAACTACTCGTATAGTTTCTAAGAAGTGGTTCCATTCTCCCCAAAACCCTGGAACTCCCGAACCATGGCCCCTCTACCGGTTGAAGTTTAAAGTTATACACAGAAACATTGTTTGTATATAATCAATTGTTCATTAGCAATATATAGAATACTGAGTGGCGAGATTATATTTCTACCGAAGATTTCAAGTTAGGATGAAATGTCCGATGTTATCTCCCGCACATCCTATCTGAAAAAATAAAACTAGTTACACAGTACTATATTTTTCTACAACATACCTGATCTTACTTTCACTTTAATAATGTTTCTTTCATGAACGAGGAAAATCTATTGTATGTATCTATGTACAGAATGGAATTCAACCCTAAAAAAATTTCAAAACAAAACCAAAAAAGACAGGAATAATCTTCAAGACAGAATATAAAATCTGAACTTTGCCATTCTAAAACCACTTTTTAGAACATGATATACCATGGCAGATATTAATATTTTCATGTCTGTATGGTCTAAGTACACAAAATTTTTTACTGGAAAACTGAGAAACTTAATTACTAGTAAAATTATATTAAATTAATGATGGCAGTCCCTCGTAGTTCGAGATAAACGGTTCCGCAATTTCTTGCTGAACAATCTGCAGATATCATTTATTTATACTGATTAAATGTTCACTCCTTACATCGAATTGATGTTGTCTGAACAGATGCACGGTGTGCCATACGTCAGGTGTCGAAGTGATCGCAAAGCAACGTGACTTGTATTGTTTTGCTCAAAAACACAACGCACCGCCCACTCCGGGAATTGAAACCACGATCTCGCGATCGTGAATGCAACACCCTAACTACTAGCACATGCACCCTCTTTAGATTAATAGAAATTTATAATAAACCTAACATATGGATCTTTTTTAAAACGGGGGCCACATTTTTCATTAATGTTTTACGTAATGTTTTTGGTACCGAAAGACTTTCAAACTTCGTATACTTATCTATTTTGTGTTATAGAACAGAAAAATATTTTTGTATTCGAATTTATTTCATGTAAAAATTGTCTTATTTCGATAATTTCAACCAATCACTGACAAGTATTCAGTTGTTTACATTTACTCCTTTGGCTGATTAAGCCATAGCGTCGTTTTATTTGCTTTTTTCATTTTAAATTTGCTTTTTTCATTTTCTTTTTTTTTCTTCGTTTTATTTGCTTTTTCTCTTTTTAAATTTGCTGTTTTACCCTAACCCTAACCCTAACCCTATCACCGATAGAATTGTTTGTTTATGTAGTCGGCACTTAATGTATATCGGCTGAATGGACGTCAGTGATTGGTTGAAATTACAGAAATACGACAACTTTAACATGGAATAACTTAGGGATTTCTTTTTTTTTTAAAGAAGACTAAGAGAAAAAGATGTTTTATATGACACATTCTACCAGTGTTCCAAGTTTCAAAGTGTTTCGTTAATGAAAAATGTGGCCCCCGTTTTAAAAAAGATCCTAACATATTTTAAAATAACAGCCCAATGAATTTAGCTGACTTACACCGATCGCCATTTGCAACGGCTGACAAGCAGTAAAAATTAATTGGCTAGATTTTAATAATAAAGACTAGTTAGGTATGGTACATAAAAGTACCGTTGTACTGGCCACTGGGATAGTTGTTAAAGAGATATTGATATAGTAAGCTCTCATAAATGCTAGTGCCTCTGTAACTACTAGAATATCTTCCATATTGCCAAAATAGAAAACTATATAACATAGATAACCTTTATATATAAATTGTAGGCTACAAATGTTGCGTTTGATTCAACGCATATTATCGCATGCCAAAATCAGAAGCGTCTCTTTTGTGGAAAATTCTCATAATTTGAACGAAAACCAAAGTTTGTAAAATCAGTTGTTCACTATTGTAGGATGGTCCTTTACAGACTATATAGCTTCAAATGTACATTTTAAATGGAAATTCTGGCTGCCATCTTTGACGACTTATGCACAGATATATACAGTAATATATTTTGCGTAAACCATCTTCCTGAATTTTCTTCCTATAAAATAAATAAGTAATAATTAAATGCAAGAAGATATGAGAGGAAAATATGTTAGTAGTGCAATGAAGGATAGTCTAAATAAATAAGGAGATTATCTAGGAAAAGCTTTTCCGTAACCCCCCAGCGTTTACCTATAATTTGACATCATTTACTGAAATAATATGTATTCTTATTTGCATTTTATTCACTGATTCGCTTTAAGGCATTGCCAATAATTACAATACACTGCAGCGACTGTCTGAAAATCAAGCTGGAATAATTTTGAAAATGATAGAACATCATCATCACATGTAGATAGATAGATAGATAGATAGATAGATAGATAGATAGATAGATAGATAGATAGATAGATAGATAGATAAATAGAGGAGAAAAGACAAGGAGAAAAGAGAACAGAGTAATAAAGACAAAATCTCTATCCATCATTTTTAATGATTACACGGAAATATCTTTGAGAACAAACTAACTTGTTATATGTGGTCGCTCGACCTGCTATAAATATCAGCCAAATTTATCGCAGATCACAACCTTCCATCTTAAAAATAGAGACTCATGGGGTAATATAGTTCTAGATACGCAATGGCAAAGAGAAGGATGGGTTGGTCAAGGCAGGAGCTCCTTTCATAGATTCATCTACTTAGATCAAAGTTGACGTGCGACAAAACAACACTCTCCTTGAAGAAAAGAGGAGAAATTGTCTAAGTACCTAGATGTGGTAATCATCATCTGGCCGAGCACAGGGGTTCAACAGGGAAACAGCTCGTCTCCATATAGAACTGGTTGATCGAGGTCTTTGCCGGGCGGTCGACCCGTGTGTATCCATGTTGAGGTGTTCATAATAGTATGTTACTAATGAGTTCTTAGCTCTACAACAAGTCTTACAAAATGCATGGGTCTTTCTCTCTCTCTGTCTCTCTCCCTCCCTCTCTCTCTTTCCCTTTCTCTCTCTCTCTCTTTCTCCCTTTCTCTCTCTCTCTCTCTCTCTCTCTCTCTCTCTCTCTCTCACTTTCTCTCTCTCTTTTTCATGATATCAGTGGTTGCAAGAATGCTGCCATACAGTCTCTGTTTAGTCGGTTGGTCTTTTTCAAAATATATTCAGAATGCGGGTACATAAGCCATTAAGCTTTGCTTCGTGGTACTTGGTGAGTGTCTAGGTAGTAGACCAGAAGACAATCAGACTTCATTGCAGCACGGGTGACTTCCAGAGGATATAAGGGGACAACAAGAACAACCCTTGATTTTCAAGGCGAATTTTAAAAATTCTTTTCTGTGAATGCGATGTTATTTCTTAAGAATAAATAGTAATGTGCTAATTTTAAAGTGTTTTGTTTGATTTTGATTATTGATTGCAACAAATGTAATCAATTTTTAGGCACTGACATGCATACAGATATTTTTTCCCGCATTTCAGAGTCACAGAAAAGAAAGGTAGTTTCTGAAAAGGTACCTGCAAAGTGAGCTATATCATTGACAGTATCTGTTATTGTCGTGCCTGAGTAACGAAAAGCGGCGTTTGTAAGACTAAAGCTGAGTTCTTTAATTTTGTCGACTAAAGCGCGAATAACATAGCCCAGGCAAATGCAAAATGGTAATGGCGCCAGTGCATCACTGCACGACGCTTGAATTGATGTCGAAGTCGGTGTCACTTCCAGATGTTTGCACTTCGGCTGTTGTGTTCTTGTAGAACTTCATTACTTCAGCTACTATGTCTTGAGGGTACGTCGAGTCTAAGAGATGTGATAATAAAAATATCTAAATCTTACAAATTGAAAATATGAACAATTAAGATATATTCAAATAATTTTAGATGCACTGAGGCTAGTAAGATGATGAAAAGCACAAATACAATGTTGATTCAATCTCCAACTATCATACATTCTTAAGTAAATGGATCTTACGTCGATTTCGACGATATGCATTCCTGTTATTCAATCACCTATAGTAGAAGGGTTTTTTGGAAAATATTATTCTTTAAAAAACATAGGCGTAGAATTATTCATCATGTAAGTCAGTGAGAGAGTCTTTACGTAGTCACTAGACCTGCTAAAAATAGCTGCAAAATTGTTCTTCCAGTCTTTCAAAAAAGATGCATTGGCTAATGTAATACGAGATACATCGTGTCTGTGGATATACGGATGAGATGTTCACAATTGAAGGCGCCTTTAATCTTATATCTGCTGGATCAAGTCTGGGGTAATGTTAAACAACAACTACTACTACCACAACAACAACTACAACAACGAGAATATCAACTTCAGTAAACATGCATTGAGGAATTCTTTACGATATCACACAACCTATTAGAAATAGCAACCAAATCATTTCTTCTTTTGGCATTTTCTTCCTTCTTGAATGGGAATAATGCTAGTGCATCATCTTGCACGACGCCTGAATTGATATTGAAGTCAGTGTCTCTGCTAGATGATTGCATTTTTAGATTCTGTGTTCTTGTAGGGCACCATTACTTCAGCTGCTTCAGCTGCGTCTTGAGGGTATGTCGAGTCGAAGAAATATTTAAATCTCACAAATTGAAATTACGAATAATTACGTTACATCCAGAAATATTCAGATGCACTGACGCTAGTAAAATGAAGAAGAAAAGTACAAATATACTACCTATTCATAATATTTGAAAATCAAAGTGGGACATAGGTCAGTAAGAGTTAAGAAATGTATGTCAAAACTAAGTTTCGTTTTCCAGCGTCATCAGCTGTCTTTCGCCATCATTCTTAGGCTCGAAGTAAAAAACGGAGATATACATATATATATATATATATATATATACGCAGCTTCTCGTCTTGGGTTCACCACTTCTTTGTTATCTCCCCTTTTTCTTAGCTCTCCTGTGTGATCCTTCTGTCCGGCATTCACCATGATAGATCGCTGACCACTACATTAATATTTTTTTTCTCCTTGTTTCTCTCCTTATTTCTTTCTGTGTTCCTTTCAGCTGAAGAGCGTAGGCTCGAAACGTCAAAGCCTTTCTCTATTCCCGAGCGTTAAACTAATACATCCATTTGTTGTTTACACCACCTGTCTTCGTCTATTGTTCTTTTCGTAAATTCTCCCATATATATAGCGATCACTGAATATCTTTTCAAGGGGGCACCTACGAGTACGTTACTTAATATGTTCTTTTATTGTTTAAGACAGACGGGTTTGATTTGTAGCATGTTCAGTGATTACGCAAAGGCTTCTGTGTTGACTCATCAACAATTCTGTGTGTATGTGAATATATATAAACGCATACATATTTATGCATACATACATATATAGACACACGCACACACACACACACACACACACACATATACGTATGAATATATACATTTATATGCATATATATATATATATATATATATGCATATATGTATGGACCACATACAACCACACGTACATACATACATACATACATACATACATACATAATGTATGGCATGAATTTAGATGGAATGAAACTGAAATTTACCCTTTGGTGGGTGTGGGTGTGCGCGCGCGCGTGGGTGTAAATTCTCTTTCGTAACAATAGATCTCGAAGCACACATAAAGCTATAAATAATAGCTTGCAAATATTGTTATTACTTATAACTTTATGTGTGCTTCGAAACCCGCTGCTCAAAAAAGGAATTATTTCACCTACTCTCGAAAGTTTATAGATCTTTATGGTTTCAACAATACGTGTGCGCTTATGTATAAATATGTGTGTGTGTGCGCGCGCGCGTGTGTGTGTGTGTATGTGTGTGTGCGTGTGCGTGTGTGTGTGCGTGCAGTGTAATACAGAAGTTCTTTAGCATTACTATAAACCGAAGTCAGTTGAGATCAGTTAAGCTTAAAGTCTCCTTCTCTTGAAGTCTCCCTCTCTTGAAATCTCCCTCTCTCTTTCTGCCTCCTTTCTCTCTTTCTTTTTCTCCCTCTCTCTCTCTGCCTTCCTCCTCCTCTCTCTCTCTGCC
>NC_068984.1:77508064-77509517 GCF_001194135.2 Octopus bimaculoides
ATATATATATATATATATATATATACATATATATATAAGAGGTGTCTGTATTCATGTCCGTGTGTGTTTTGTCCCTTCATGTACCGTAGTCCGATAACTTGAGGAGTTCAACAAATAAGTGGTGAGAAAATTTGAAGCTGAGTGAAATATGTTGCGAAGATCGTAAGATCGCCTGCCCCCGTCTAGTCACAATCCAAAGCCCGAAACCAATAGATAATGAAACAATGGGTAATGAGAGGAAGGGAGTGCCAAATATTGTAGCATGCCAAACTTAATGATGTTTCGGTTACAATATTTACTGAAACGAAAATTTCAACAAAATATATTTTTTCTTCGCTGTTGTACGATAATTTATCATTCGTTGTTTGGCAATACACCAACGTCATAATGCCTTTGTTGATTATTCTGCCAAATTTTAGGATCATCAAAGTAAGATTTAGTTTTCGCCTGGCCTCGTCTGGCCCGGACAGTTTCCTCAGCTAAGCCTTATTGAAAATGTATAGCAGATCATACAGTCATAATGTCGAAATTAATAACTTTTAAAAGCAAATAAATAGCCTTTTATTTTGTTTTTGGCAGTTCTGGAACAACTCTATTAATTATAATCCACATTAAAGAAATATTTGCTGGACAATGTAATTAAATGGAGTAAAAATATGAATAACATCAAAATATATGAGGTACATTCAAATTAAAGTTTAGCTGTGGAAAAACGATTACGAAAATTATAAAATGAATGTTGTCTACAATATGGTTTTATATAATTAATACAATACATTAAGTTTCAAAACTAAGCATTTGTTTTAAAGTCAAGAACATTCCTTATAATAATAATAGCACCAACAACAGCAATAACAGCAACAACAACAACAACAACAACAACAACAATAATAATAATAATAATAATAATAATAATAATAATAATAATAATAATAATAATGGTTTCAAATTTTGCCACAAAGGCAGCCGTTTTGCGGGAGAGAATTGTCGATTACATCGACCCCAGTGTTTCACTGGTCCTCAATTCATCGATCCTGAAAGGATGAAAGGCAAAGTCAATCTCAGCGGAATTTGAACTCAGTGCATATGGACGGACGAAATACCGCTAAGCATTTTGCCCGGGGAGCAAACGATTTTGTCAGCTAACTACCTTGATAATCTCATATATAATTAAAAAAAACAAAAAACAATGCGTGTCTTGTCGGTCATACTGGTATAAAATGTCTAAAAAAAGAAAAGGAGGGCGAGTGAGTGTAGTGAGAGACGCTAAATGCAAGCGGACTGTAGTAAAGAATTTTGTCCTGAAGTCGCTATGAAAACTTTTATCGTAGATTATGTCTACTTCAACAAGATCACTTACATACCCACATATATATAAAAATGTATGAACGTATGAAATTAAATATTACACTTGTTTGTTTTCGAAATATCACTCACGGAACATATATATATA
>NC_068984.1:77509620-77515058 GCF_001194135.2 Octopus bimaculoides
TATATATATGTATATATATGGATGTATATATATATGTGTGTGTGTGTGTATGTTATATTTGGAGATGGTCATTTTTTTTTTGCCAATTAACCACACACACACACGTGCATACACAGACGTATGTATATATATGCACATGCATTGTTGTATATATTATTATGCGTGTGTATGTATGCGTGAATGTATGTATGTAGGTATATTTCTATTTCTTTATTGCCCACTAAACATAGAGGGGCTAAACATAGAGGGGACAAACAAGGACAGACAAAGAGATTAAGTCGATTACATCGACCCCAGTGCGTAACTAGTATTCGTTTAATCGACCCCGAAAGTATGAAAGGCAAATTCGACCTCGGCGGAATTTGAACTCAGAACGTAGCGATAGACGCAATACCGATAAGCATTTCGCCCGGTGTGCTAACGTTTCTGCCAGCTCGCTGCCCTCTAAATGTAAGTAGGTAGGTAGGTAGGTAGGTAGGTAGGTGCATGTACGTGTGTATATATATATAATTAATTAATTCAATAATAGGATAAAATCTTTTACAAGAATTTTATCAAGTAGCTAGCGTGAAAAAACTCATAAGGGAAAACTCCATCATTTATTCCCTAGAATATATTTATTTATATTTATATAAGTGCATTGCTATAGAAGAATGCCTCACGCTAAACTACCATAATAAACACATTTTTACCGAACGCGAAGAAATGCAACTCTCAAAAACTGGCCTCTTAAAAACAGACTGAACTATATATCGAACGATTTCATGATTATTACAACAATATGTAACTTTCGATCATCAGCATATTATGGTCAAAATATATAAAAATATACAAAAGATTCAACATACTAAAACGAACACCCATGTAGCCAGCATAAAGTTACCCATGACAGAAACAATGTTCTTAGCTCAACAGCAGATAAAGTTTGTTCTTGACATTTATTTGAAGATATAGCAAAAGCTGAGTTTTATTGGAAATCGTTGCTTTTTAAATACGGAATGTATTTCTGTCAGACGTAATCTAGGGCATTCTGGGTGTAAATGGAGGATCTTTTCCTGTTTGGCTGCCACTTTTCAATTTATTCAATTTTTGCTCCAGTTGATTTCATACTTATTGCATTGGTGTAGTTTTGTATAGTAATCATTAACATGAAATTCATTTTCGCCATAAATAAATAAATAAAGTATTAATAGCTTTTAAAGTTTGCAAATTTGGGGTAATTTTAACCAATCGAAAGCTACAGACATAGAGGTGCCTGTTTCCATCGTAACAAGCAAAGCTATTGCCACGTGATCATTTTTCGCTTATTAAAACACGAGATATGAGATGGTCATGAGATGTGCTAAAAATAATAGCTAAATAGGTCTTAAATCACGCACCAATTTTTTTTGTTTTTGCATATTTGTATCAATTCACGTGCATAGAATACAAATTCGCAAAAATTTTCTGAAGATTCAAAAAAATAACCAAAAAGTTATGAGGGATTATATGGCGTGCGTAAAGCAGACTTCTGCTAATATTTCATTTGACTACGGTCGCATGGCTGAAACGAGTAAAATATTAAAAGAGTTAACAACAAGTGCAGTCACGCACAAAATGACAGCCTAAGTGAATCTTTTCCATTAAATAACCAGTCAAAATTGCAATATGAGGCAATATTGTATATCTTCAGTGCGAACACTTCTCGAAAACTCTACAACAAATATGATGATGTCGATCAAACATACTCAAGCTTCTAATATTCTGTCTTTATTTTCTTTCTTATTCAATGTGTCCTTTAGTTTTTAAAGATGGCAACGTGACATTCAGGAAGATTTGATAGTTATTTCTAGCAGGTCGAGTGACTACTTGGAGACCTTCTTATTAAACTTAAATGTATGTGTATATCTCCATACATGTACACACACACACACACACACACACACACACACACACACATGTATATAGATATACACACACTCATACATTCAAACATACAGTTTTCTTTAGTTGTCGTCTGCTCATTGAGTGTTAGCATGTATTGTATGTGTGAGTGTTTGTGCGTGTGTGTGTGTCTGTGTGTGTGTGTAAGTGTGAGCGTGTGAGAAAGAGAGAGAGAGAGAAAGAAAGAAAGAAAGAAAGAAAGAAAGAAAGAAAGAAAGACTGAGTGAGCGAGTGAGTGAGTGAGAGAAAAGAAGAGTAAGACAAAGAATAAAGCAGAGGGAGAGAGAGAGAGATAGAGAGAGAGAGAGAGAGAGAGAGTTAAAAGTGAGAGAGAGAGAGAGAAAAGAAAGACGAGAGATACTAAAGACAGAGGTAAATGAGAAGTTAAAATGAATCTCTCTGAATGACAACCGTTGTATAGTTACCAACCCCTTCCATTTCACTGAGTTACAATTCTTCTTTTTATCCTTTTAAATTCTAAGATTAATACATATTTGCTTCTCTCGTCTTTTATACGTAGAATTTGAAAACTGGCAAGGGAAAGAATTCAGGTATTTGCTACAGAGTTATTTCCCTTGCATTGATTATTACGATTTCAATTTTAACCATGTTTTGTTGATTTACACACGCGCCTGAACAGATACACACATACATGTACACATCTGCATGTATGCACACGCACTCACAAACTAGAAGAAGAAGAAGAAGAAGAAGAAGAAGAGGAAGAAGAAGAAGAACAACAACAACAACAGCATTAGCAACAACAACAACTTGTACCATTGTAACAGGTTTCACTGCTGGACATTTATTTGAAATGTGATTTCGACGCGATACTCCTCTTGAAAGCGTCATATTTGAGGGAAAAGCCTGTCAAAGACTTCTGTTCTCTTGAAATGTTGCAGAATCATGATTGATGCCAACTCGACAAATTTGAGGAATGTAATGCAATATGATGTAATATGATATATGTTGTTGTTGGCACTCCGTCGCTTACGACATCGAGGGTTCCAGTTGATCCGATCAACGGAACAGCCTGCTCGTGAAATTAACGTGCAAGTGGCTGAGCACTCCACAGACACGTGTACCCTTAACGTAGTTCTCAGGGATATTCAGCGTGACACAGTGTGACAAGATTGACCCTTTGAATTACAGGCACAACAGAAATAGTAAGTAAGAGTGAGAGAAAGTTGTGGTGGAAGAGTACAGCAGGGTTCGCCACCATCCCCTGCCGGAGCCTCGTGGAGCTTTAGGTGTTTTCGCTCAATAAACACACA
The DNA here is from genome assembly GCF_001194135.2 of Octopus bimaculoides. Classification (NCBI taxonomy): domain Eukaryota; kingdom Metazoa; phylum Mollusca; class Cephalopoda; order Octopoda; family Octopodidae; genus Octopus; species Octopus bimaculoides. The sequence continues at coordinate 77,512,818 of NC_068984.1, forward strand.
CAATGCCCGGTCTGGGAATCGAAACCGCAATCCTATGACCGCGAGTCCGCTGCCCTAACCACTGGGCCATTGCGCCTTCAATATGATATAATATACTACATAATGGACTCTCCCGTCGGAGATGACTTCTAAGCGTTCAGATTTTGCCGAACGACCTACACCAAAGATTTGTTTATGGTGATCATTTGCTTGCGTTGTACATTAGCTCACTCCCTCCGTCAAATCGGGTGAGGTGAGAGGTGATCGCAGAGCAACGTTAGATGAAGTGTTTTGCTCAAGAACACAACGCATCATAGTATGATGTGTATATTAATAAAAGCGAAATTCTGTCTGTCCGTCTGGGACCCCTGTATCCCAGTCTACATTTGCTCTTCATAGATACATACCTTTTTAGAATCAGGATGATCCCGGGATTGAAAAATCTGCCTTTCATTTAGTTCTTGAACATCCAGCATTAGGACCTGATTTAAAAGCATTTGGGTTGCTATTTCTAGCAGGTAAAGCGATCGTGGGAGGTTTCATGCCATAGTGTTACTGAGATAGGCGAACAAGAGTTACCTCCCTTAGCTTAAAGTTTTACTAAGGAATTTAGTGGTTCTTTTATCTTTTTCAGTCATCAGACTGTAACCATGCTGGGCTCCACCTTGAAGAATTTTAATCGAACTAATCAAAACCAATTCTTTTTTTTTTATGCCTGGTACTTTTTTATTGACTGCTTTTCCGAACTGCTAAGTTACGTGAACGTAAACACACCAACACCAGTCATCAAAAGGTGGTGGGGGACAAACACAGACACAAAGACACAACAGATAGATAGATAGATATATAGATAGATAGATATATAGATAGATAGATAGATAGATAATCTTCTATAATAATAACAACTGAGTTTCTTAACACTTCAGATCCACCTGGAATTTTTTCTCACAAACTGACATTGAAGAAAGGAGTGCCAATCATGCTTTTGAGAAATCTGGATCTTCTAAAGTATTTATTGGAACAAGACTGATTGTCGGGCAAATACATCCACATCCTTTGGAAGCAACAATACTCACTGGACAAGGAAAGGGAGAAAATGTGTTTATTCCACTGATTCCAGTAGACTTGCCCTTTAAATTCAAGAGACTTCAATTTCCAAGAGAGTTAGTTTTGCAATATCAATTAACAAGATTCGAAGATAATGACTGAAAATTGTTGGACATCACCTCATGCAGCAGTGCTTTTCTCGGGGTCAGCTCTATGTTGGTCGTTCCAGAGTTGGAAATAGCAACAATTTCTTCATACTCACACCAAATAGTAAAAACAAGAATACTGTTTACAGTGATCTCCAAATGTCACAGTGTTACAAAAATCTCCAAATGTGATACTCTGTGATATAGATCTGAGACGGTAAGATTAGGATACCAATAAATGCTTTATTATTATTTCCGTCTTTAGTTTTGGGACGTAGGCCCAATTAGCCTTCCGCAGGAGCCAGCTTAAAAGTTCGCACGGAGTTCGACCGATCGCCAAATTATGCTTGATTTTAGAAGAAGACAAGTAATTAGATAGATTTGTATCTATACCTATTATCAGATTTTGCTAGGGCTCCATATGGTAAAGATGTGGATAGGGAAAATGTGGGTAGAGGGTGATGTTCTAGCAGCCCTCTCCCTTTACTGTTTTACAAAGTAAACAACAACACAGATAACTACGCAGAGGCAGCCATGGTTGAAACAAGAGCAAGAACAAGCATTATTAAAAGAGAAAAGAGGTATGGTCATTCCTTACCCAAGTTACTTCATCTTATCGCCTGACTTGGTGAAAATCATCAAACTTTAAACCTCTATAACTTTTTAAAACATTTTTTCTGGAAAAAATAAAATAACTCCAGCAATTCAGTTTGGGCAAGTGTATTATTGTGCCAACGTCGGAGTAATCAGTAAACATCGAAGGATCAACACCAAGAAGGAAGAAATATTATTTACATATATTTATTCGTTTGCCCGACAGGTAATTAGAGACAGTTTAATTTTTTTTTTTGTTTTTTTGTTTTTCGATAGTAATAAAAAGGTTGATGTCTGCCAGTAGAGAGAGAAAGAGTAAGAAATGCACGGTGCTGACTAGAAAGGAAGAAAGTATAACGGTGGCTCTGCTCTGATTGGCTTGTAGTGACCCCAGGCAGGAAAGCAAAATAAAAAAGGGATATAACAAGAGTAATCTCCCTCGACCTTCTCGAAAATTCTCGAATATTCTAGAAGC
>NC_068984.1:77516382-77563214 GCF_001194135.2 Octopus bimaculoides
ATGTCCGAGGTGCAGGCGCGTCAGTGAAACTCTCAAGCATGCCTTCGTTCATTGTGAGGAGTTGAGGGTGTTGATGACCTATGTCGAACAACTGATGTCGGATGTGAGGAAAATCTGTCTGGAGAGGAAGTACTTGCCTCACAGCGTGCATGAGAAAAGATGGGAAAATGTAGTAAGAAAGTTGACCATGAATGGGGCCGTACTGGTGTAGCCGGTCATAATGGCGAAGAAGGAAGAAAACATGTTACTGCCCCAAAAAAGGGGAAAAAACAAAGGTTCAAAATTGGCGGGTTGAATAAACAATCAGACCAATCATGTACAATTAATATATATTTTAACTTAGTTATATATTGTTTCAAATTATTTTTTAACTCATAACGACTTTCATTACAGTTTTCATCCACAAACATCAAGACTCCTCTCCCGTAATTTGTCAATTGTTTGTCCCTGCCCCCTTATCTATGTAAGCCCATTATAGGCCAATAAAGAAATCACTCTTGCCTGTCGGTTCCTAGACATGCATCGAGTCACACCACTCGCATACACACTCGCACGCGCGGATGTTCGTTTTATTTGCTTTGAGACATGTAGATGCAAAACATGTCCATGTGATGTTACAAGCTTTTCCTTCAATTAACCTTATATGTTAACGCATTACATCCAATAATAAATATGTTATGACTTATTACGAACGTTTTACAAATTCTTATTTTCTTGTCTTTTACATGCAAGATGGTGACCGCTCTTTCTCGCATGCAATTATAAAATTTATAGGATGTCACTTACTGACAATTACTACAGGTTGTACGCAAATGAGTTCATTAGTGGGGTCCGGAACTCTTGTGAGAAAAAAATTTCGCGTCCCGAGCGGTACAAACTAGTTGCGCCACTGTTCGAACCACGTGCTGAGTCCACCAAGAGTATCTTCTCTCACCCTCCTAGCTGCAGAAACTTGGGCTGTTGAAGGACATACTGTTTAATCTGGGATGCGGAAGTATTGTGTTAGCATGCGCGGAAGACGTCACTGTAATGGCGTAGGATACCGCGTAAGTTGAGGTAATGGGCACCATTCTAGGAATACGTGGCAAAGATGTTAATCATGAGCAAAGATTAACTGGGACAAGTCGACATGGATGTAACATATAGAGAGGTTTGTCCATACTATCGGACAGCGTAGTGTACTAGACAGAAAGACTTATTAAGTTACTAGGAATCTGGTTTGGTCCGGTCCTTCAGGTGGATAAGAACTGGGTTGAGACGGTAAACAGTGAGGCCAGTCACACCCAGAGATGGGATGTCTGGCATGAAAACTCAGACAGATGTGACGAAAGTATACATTACTTCCGTTATAATTTACCGCCTGATCGTTGTGCTTGTCTCAGTTTTTTTTCGACCAGACTGGAATGTCTGTTTTTCCACGCCATGTCGAAAGGAGGTGTTCAACTGATCAAGCGATCCATCTACTGCTTACAATCTCTGCGTGGAAGGCTCGATATACTATGGTTGTTGATGTGTTGACATGCACTAAGGCTACGGAAGCTACAAAGATTATTTGTTGGTCAGCGGCTGTAGTCACCCTTTGTCATGTAGGTCCTTTCACAGTTCATTTCTTTGATGGAGCTGCGCTTCTGGAAAAGACCAAAGCTGGACGCCTGACATCTAAATGTTGCCTGATGCCCACAGCCCTCTATGAATAAGGTCAATGCAGTCGGTGGAACTTCCATGTTAGAGATCTTCAGAGAACCAGTTGTGGGGAAGAGATAAGACGTTTTCGAAGGAAGTATGGAGGTTATGAATAGCGATGAGCATCAATGGTAGTCTAGTCCGGAGAACTTTCATCTGAGAAATTAAATATAATTTTCAGAAATTTCTGGCTTGGAGATGCTACTGTGGAGTACAGCCAGTTCGAGATAAACACTACAAACACTCTACAAGTGTCGCCTGCCGAACCTGTCTGAGATTCGAGAAAAGTAACAAAACCGTTTTGCATGCATTCACTCAGTATCTCAGCTGACATGTTGAGTTATCTTGAGTTTATCGGGAAGATTTCTCCACTGCTTTCTTGTAACTGGATTTCTCCACTGCCTTCTTGTAAAAGAAAGTGAGGATGGAAAGGAAGATGTTCTCTGCCAGTAAATTTGTAAAGAGTTAGTTAACAATAATAAACACAGTACGAATGAATGAGTTCACGCTAGACGGCAAAGCGATGATTTACATTTAGGAGAGGGTACTTGATCTTATGTCTGAAGCGTCCGTTAAGTAGTCCTATATAAAGTCCTCTTCTCTAAAGACTACGTCATATATATTACTTAATTCTATTTATTGACAAAAACTATAGAAGTTGTTCCTTTTAAAATCAGAAAGCCATAGGATGCGGCTATCGCCGGACCAAAATTAATAATTTCTAAAGAGGCCCTATTTAAAGACGTCTTGCCATTTTGTTTCATGTTTATATCGATGTTTTATCAATGCTAGATCGAAGTTTAAAATTAGAAATAATACAATGACACTTCCGACGAACGTTAACAAAGTTTGGTAGCTTGGAGCTCCTAACAGCACCACCTTAGTGCAGATCACTGAACTAATAACAGCAGACTCAAAATGTCTAACTTGTACTATGAATCAACATATGAGCTTTTAAGGAATTGATCAACCTTCAAGAAATAACAACCAGAGAAGGGTTTAAACAGCAGCAACAACAACAACAACAACAGCAAAACATATATTCCATCACTGAAGTTAACGGGCAAAGTTCAAACTCAGCGATAATGAGAAAGAAGCCACGGAAAAAGGAAGCACGTAGTCGCTAGATCTACGAGAAATAGGAGTTGAATCTCACTCAGATTACTACTCCTCACTATCATAAAATAAGAAAGAAGACATTGTATAATGTAGTCATAGACATATAAAAACATCAGATGATTAAAGCTGAAACATCCTTGATCATGGATAATCAGAGGTTAAACAACGAAAATCAATAATCAAATATTTATCCTATGATGTTTGTTTCATATATTAAAATGCCCAAAAATCAAAACCACTTCATCCTGAAGATAGGACTCTGAAGTTATGGAAACGTTAATAAATTTTGGTAGGTTAATGCTGAAAGCAAACTGTGAAGAATTAAGAAGAAAATACAGCAAATAATCCTTAATAAGATTACGCAAACATGGTCTTATTAGAAAATGTTTAAAAGACTTTCGAAAGTATTTGTGGAAGAAGTAAAGAGTTAATTGACTCTTTCTTCCATATCTGCACTTAGAATAAATCATTGGCTAGTCAGTCCATTTCTTGAAATCCGAATCGGCTATACCACAGAATATCCAATCAAGAACATGAGTGGTTCGAATCTGTGTGGTAAAACGCCATCCATTAACAATTTTACTTTTAAAAAGATCTTATTTTTATAGCGTCGTACTTAATTTTACTGGAAAGTAGATAGTGTCGTTCGCTGTCGGCCTACTGAAGAAATGTTGATGCCGATTTGTTGCTAACGAACAGGCGTACCATTATCAATATTCAGTTAAATAAACCAATAAACCACTACCAAATATTTCTCTCGAGTTTGTTTCCTTTACATGCCTCGAATGTAGATTTGTTTTTTGGGGGGCTTTTTTCAATGTATAGGCGGTTCGCTATAAATTTCACCAGGGACACAAAATAAATTTAATGAAAAAAAAACCAATTACGCAAGACGCTTCTGTTTGCTGATACTGTCTGTTATAGAAAATCAGCAAATTTGTAAAAAAAAAAAAATTCAAAATATGCGAAGGAAATTTTCGAATATTGGTGGTATATAACAAAGCATTAAATATTAGGCAATTTTTCACACGCTATATAAGCCGTGTAGTTCTCACTCAGTGTATAAGACAGTGCTCAGCTTAACGACCGAGAGGCACATACCAGCGGTTGTAAATAATTGATTGGAACCTTTCCAATCAATTATTTTCCTAGCAATCAATTAATTTTAATTGGGATACAGGCCAATCAATTATTGCAATTAATTGCAATTAAGTGCCAATTATTTTGCCGAACGTAAGAAATACCATATATTTTGGAGTGTTAGCTTCGATTTAGATAATGATAGGAAAATAAAAGGCACGTCTTATAGTTTCAAAAAAGTTTCGTTATCAGAAAACGTTCCAAGTTCAATTTTATTGATTTAGAATAGGGAACAAACAACATGTATACTCTACATTATACAATACAAATAAATTGAAGGTCTTTAATTGAAAGTGTCTCAAACGAGTAGCACAATTAAAATGTTCTACTATAGTAAAATGTCATGAACGATTGCAGATTTTTGGAACTAGGTCTTCAACACATTCTCGGCAGTCAGAACCAAGAATCACTTGACAGTGATTATTTGACACCATACACAATAGCTAATTCCCAAACATGACAGAATGTGTGAATCATTCTCGGCAGTCCTAACCAAACGTCAACACTCGACAGCGGTTATTTGACAACATACACAATAGCCACTTCCCAAGCATGATAGACTGTCTATCATTCTCAGCAGTCCGAATCAAGCATCAACACTTGACAACGTACACAATAGTCAATTCTTAAGCATGAGAGGATGTGTGAATCATTCTCAGCAGCTAAGACAAAGCGTCAACACAATGCCTCAAATAATTGAACGTCGAATGAAGTATGAGCCATTTGAAAAACTTTCGCTGACAATGTTGCAATTAACTGCAATTAATTGCAATTAATTGATACTATAGCAATCAATTATTTAATTGGCAGTACGACCCCCAATCAGTTAATTGGACCAATATATTGCAAGTAATTTTTCATCAATTAATTTTTTACAACCCCTGGCACGCGTACATCAATTCTTCGAGGAAGAAGATATACAGTACAAGATTGCGAAACACTATTGAAATGATGAACATTATTGTTTCAAACTAAACATAACGTACATTAAGCAATGAGTTCGTAGATGGTTAATGGGTTAGATGGGTGCTGATAAACGAAAAAGAAAAACTCCTGAAATATGTCATATATGCCCATTACCCATTTTTCATCGTCGACTCGTTGTTTACATCAGGCATCGCAGATACGAAACGTCGTAAGAAAATCGGTGCTGGCTATAATTTCTATAGAAAATTCGTGGAAATAACCCCAACAAATGGTATAATAGCACTGCTAACACAGTAGAACACGGTACTGACTTACAAAAATGTTCAATATACTTTGTAGTATATTATGGTTGCATAACAAAATACCGAGTCCCTACACGTCAATGATACTTATAAAGAATAATGAAAGTTAATTACAACAAAAGATTAAATTCGAACGTGGCCGTGTCTTCAGTACAGTCTTTGGAAGAAAGCCAGCGTATGTGTACACGCGTGTGTACACGTATGTGTGTGCGTGTAAGAGAGAGAAAGAGAGAGAGGGAAGAGATAAGGGGAGAGAGAGAGAGAGAGAGAGAGAGAGAGTTAGGAATACTTCCAATGCAAAGATTAGAGAGAAAAGACAACTGGATATTGCTGGAAAATGTGGTTTGGGAGAAAGAATTGAAGCGGGTACTAAACGTATTGACTTCAGTTTTGCAAATGATATAGCCATCTGTTATAACATTACTGAACAACCAAAAGGAACATTACATATATATATATATATATATGTGTGTGTGGGTGTGTGGGTGTGGGTGTGTGTGTGTGTGTGTGTGTGTGTTTCTACAGCATCGATTAGTAACCGTTGCAATTGCAACCTTACTACACACACACACAATGAATTCCTTGTCTGGTACCACTGGGACCGGGGTGCCACCGGGTAACTGAATTTTCCAGATATCTTGTCATCACACTTTAAATTACCATAACACCTTACAAAACCCATGAAATGCCTGTATATATATACGTAAATATTATCATTGATCTTCTGTGTATAGCGAAAAAAATCGAAAAAACGAGAAGAAATAAAAACATAATTTTAGTAAAAAAAAAACAAATCCTAACCTAATTAAATTGTATTGTAAATGCAGTGATGTAAAACATAATACTGTAAACATCTATTTTAGATACAGTAGAAGCTTAATTTCTGTTACCAACAATTAATTAACATAAGTTAGCACAAATTCTGTTTGCTCTAATTAGCAACACATTTTCCTCTTAATAAAATATACATTAGTAATTAGCACTTAAATTCACTTTACCACAATTTTTTTTTACACATTTCGCTCTCAACTGTGTCTATAATGAAAATAAAATTATCTTTACTTCTTAAATATTTAAGCACTTAACACTAAACTGCATTATATAAAAATAGAAGTTATTCTTGTATAAGTTATTCGGGGAATGGGCGTGTTCATTGGCTGCTGAGGTTGAAAGTCCAGAGACGGGTAAGGTTTAAGAAGCAAGGAGGCAGGGTGAATTTGATGAGATAGAGAGGGGTCATATGGAGGAATCTCCGACATCAACTGTGAAAGATGTATCAGCGTCCGTATTGATGGATGGAATTTGGAATTTTTTTCCTGTAAATTTCTTCAGCATCTCCCGTATATCCGCTTGCCGACATGTCTTTGCTCTTTCATGAAGAAATTCATTCTTAACGACATGAAACTGCTTGACGCCATTTACATTCATGTACGTTGAATGCAAAAGAAATAAATATATCCAGCACTTTCTTTGCTGCCTTCCACAAAGCTTTAGATTCTGTTTCTTCTTACTCTTCATCTTTGTTTTCCTCGGTATTGGGGCCCAATACGAAAGTTATTTCTTCATCATTCAAAGATATAGCGATAGGAACATTGCTGTTAATATCAACCTAATCTTCAATTTCTTCCTCATTCATGCCTTGATTTTGTCTTCACCAGTGCACATATCTCTCTAATCACTTTGCATAACGGGTTGGTTCGAAAACCTTCAAAATCAACCTCACTCTACTCATCTATAAAAATTGTCATCAACCCCAATTTTCTCCAACAACGTCGACAAGTCTCAGTTTTTACACTATTTCATGAAAGAGATTGCGTAGATATGGCATCCTTCACATTGAAAATCTGCTGGAAATCTTCAATTGTTCCTTTTTCATAGCTAACCAAGTGACTCATGAAATCGTGACGTTAATACATTTTCAAATTTTGGACGAGGCCTTAATCCATAGGCTGACTTAGGTATGTCGTATGTGAAGGTAAAACAATTCAAGAAATATTGCCTATGGAGAGCTCTTCAGAAGGTTGTGAAACAGATAATCAACACCTCGTTTTTAAGACTAAATTAAAATTTAAGAAAGAGTTCTGAGAGGTCTTCAGAAATTATCAGAAATAACAAAAATCGATTTACAGCTATTGATAACTTTGGCGGGTTTCCTAAAGAAGTATAGCAAAAAAGGAATGACATTGTTGATTAGGTAACACGAAACCATCTTATAAGAAGAAAGAGCAAGGACTAAATGGATTACAGCAACAATAGAAATTGCAGAAGAACGGCAACAGCTAAAAGCAATGAGAGATATTGACGAATTCAAAAGACTGAGCAGTAGATTCCGATGTGCAGCTAAAAAAAACAAAGAAAAGAAAACATAAAAATGATTAAATGAAGAAGTAATACAAAATAGCAGTAGAATATCAACAAAAAGGTTGAACTAGAAATATCTTCAAGAAAATATAAGAAAGTACTGGAAAGTTAGTTCTTAGAATCGGATTACTAATGAACAGAAATGGAGAAGACATTAGTGAAGGAGATACTATTAAAACACGACGAGAAGAATATAGAGGTAGAATTTCAAGATTTATACATCAATGGAATGTGAAGAGGCACCAAACATAATGGGAACAGAGATATATTGGGTTATTTCTGAAGTAGCAACAAAAAAGGCATCAGGTTGTAGTGATATTTAGAAGTGTTGAAAGTAGATGATAAAAATGTTATTATTAAAATATTCACAAAACTTAGTTAAAGCATTTAGATGACGAGGCAATGGCGGAAAGGCTGAAAAACATTTAAATACAACCCTATTCCTTGGAATGGTGTGCACAACAATATAATAATTACAGGACAGTCGACCTCATATTTCGTATAAGCAAGATCGTTCAGAAAATTATAAAAACGGCTTCATCCATCTTTGGAGATGAACTTAGCTACAGAACAAACTAATTTCAAGAAAGGAACGGCAACAAGAGACAAAACTGCAAACCTATGATAGAAATAGGAAATATCTAGGAACTACAGTCAAGTGTTCAATATATGCTTCGTTGATTTACAGAAAAACTGTGGTGTGGATATCATTAGTTTGGGTGTAGCTGAAAGAAATAGGTATGCCGGAACATTTAATCCTCATACAAGACCTTTATTCAGAGTAAGCTATAATAAAAACGATTCGGTGTCTAGAATTGCTAGACATCGAAAGACGAATTTGCATTTTCTTCTAGTACAGTATAAATATCATGAGGAGAGAGTTAAAATGAAAGGGTAGACAACTGATAGTCTGAGATAACCGGATGATACAATTGGCAGTCTGAAATAACCGGATGACACAATTGGCAGAAAAGGAAGACTCTAACAAGTACACAAGAAAAGGTATGAAAAGGGTGTGCTAAAGTTGGATTCAAATTAAATATTACAAACAAACCTAAAGTTTTGTTAAATTTAAATATGAAAAGGAAAGACTAAGATTGGAGGTCGGACGATGAAAGCATGGACAAGTTTTCTCATTTTGAATCCAATATGGAAAAGCAGTTTAGTGCTGAAATAAAATTTGAAGAAAAAGAATAGCTATCGGAAAATCTGTTATGATGAGACTACAAAATATTGTGAAAGATAAGGAATGTCGCAAAAACCAAAAGAATATTGCTAAAAATCAATGATGTATTCAGTAATGTTGCATAATGGTGAATGCTGGACAATTAAAAAAAACAAAATGGAAGGAAAATTTATGCGCTCGAAATGTTGTGTTGGAGATGATTAGTTAGAATAGCATGAACGGGAAGAGCAAACATATCTATACGGTAGCAAATGAAACTTGAAATTACGGTGTATGCATCAAATGTCAAAGATTAAAATTTTTTTGGTCACATTATTATGAGAGACAGCATAAAGGCATATGTCAGGATAAATTGAAGGTAGAATAAGAAGGCGATCATACATGCAGTGGATAGAAAAGATAAAGGAAGCAAGCGAAGTGACAACCGTGAATCCTACTCATCCCAAGGAATAGACAGAACTGGAGACAGAATAAGATACATAAGCTGTAGATAGATAGCTAGCTAGACAGACAGACAGACAGACAGACAGACAGATAGATAGATAGATAGATAGATAGATAGATATGCATATATATGCAAGTGTGTATGTAGGTATGTAGGTATGTATGCGCGCGTGTGTGTGTGTATATATGTATATGTACACGTATACATACATGTATATATATATACATACATATATAAACACATATCTATGTATGTGTGTGTATATATATATATGTATACACATACACACGCACACACACATACATACATACATACACGAGAGAGAGAGAGAGAGAGAGAGAGAGAGAGAGAGAGTACGCGATAGGTAAAATGGGCCTAAAGAAAATCTGTGAAGATGTGAAAACACAACTACTTATTGATTAACTCTAAACAAGATCCTTTTCAAAACTATTATTATTATGATTCTGCAAACATAATAATTACATAGTATATTGTATGCTCTAATATATAATTATACTACACAGACATATTTTGATTTGCAGAAGAATTTTTTTCTTCCCATGTCATCATTTGTGTAACCTTCTTGTCCTTCTTTTCCTCTTTCTTTTCCCTCCTCTTCTTGAGATTTCCTATCATCTAAAACAAAAATGATGCACTGGGTAATGCAATTATAGATGCAGTTTTTTTTTTTTTTTTTTTTTTTTTTTTTTTTTTTTTTACTAAAAAGACATAGGATATACAAGCTTGAATGCATTTGATTGGCGCTCAGCTAAATCAGAGCTAAACTAGACTTAACAAAAAAAGAGAAAAAAAAGATTGTAAATAAATCAAGTGGAGTTACATCAACATCGATAATGGTTTCAAATTTTGGCACAAAGCCAGCATTTTCGGGGGAGTTGGTAAGGCGATTACATCGACCATCGTCCTCGACTGGTACTTATTTCATTGACCCCGAAAGGATGAAAGGCAAAAATCAACCTCAACGAAATTTGAACTCATAACAAAAAGACGGTCGAAATGCCGCTAAGAATTTTGCTCGGCGTGCTAAGGACTCTGCCAGCTTTTCCTTTCAGCCTTTTGAGGTCGATAAAATAAAGTACAAATAAGTACTGTTTGCTTTCTTGCTTGATGGGGCTGGGGTCATCCCAGATTAGTAGTTCTATAAACGTGATCATGCGTAGAGCCGACCAGGTCCACCAGTGCTCTCTGTCGCTGACGGTACTGTGCCAGCCCCTCTACATCCTCCAAAGTGACGTCAATCCTCTTTGCCAAGGAGATCGACCGCATGTGTGGTCTGGCTGCTGGGGTCACGTACTTCTTATGAAATCCCCTTTGGGGCCACTGCTCTATCTGCCAGAAAACGAAGCTCCGCATCTACAATGCATCAGCCCTCTCTATTCTCTGATATGGAGCAGAAACGTGGCCCCTCTCAAAATCAAGTACTGGGCACTAAAATTTCTGGCCTTTCACCAAGATTTATAATTATTGCTATTTCTACTTCTAGCACTTTAAAAAAACAAGAACTTGAAAAAAATCAAGCATATTTGTCCTTAAACAAATATTGTCGTGCATTACTCAACTTCTAAAAATTAAGAGGTAAGTGTTTCTGAGATAGTACGTATATACCGATGTCTATTTGTATATCTACCAGAAACATTTTATAATTTTTGTATGAAAATATCTTTTAGCTATTGAAATAAACTTAAAATTAGGATGATAATGATGAAGAACACTGACGGCGATCACCGTTGCTGCGTAACCTATCAGTATTACTGCCCAAATATCGTTATATACCGAAAACTCCGTGTCATGTCCACGACTTATTGCTGTTTTGTGAATTTTATGTTTATCACAGTGTAGGGTGCGTTATTACACAAAAATTTTATTGTCCAGTTTAGTATGTGAGGAGGAGTCAAAACAACTGATTGATGAATGAGAAGACACCGAGGAAATGCATATCTACCAAATGTGATAAAAATGAATGCGACTAGAAGAAATATGAAATTCAAGGTATTGTCAGAGCAAAACGTTAGTGTTGCCAGTTGATGAAATGGTAGGATTTAGCAATGCGTAAAAGGCATTCATGAAAGCGCGTAGTCTAATTGTTTAGATGTTGAACTCATGATCGCAAGACAATGGTTTCGATTCCCAGACTGGCGATGCGTTGTATTCTTAAGCAAAACACTTCATTTTACACTATTCCAGTTCACTCATCTGTAACTAGATAACTCTGCGACGGACTGGCGTCCCGTTCGCCAAATTTTTCCCCACGAGAGTTCCGGACCCCAGTTATGAACTCATTTGCATACAGCCAAACAGAGCTCAGCTACCAAACTAATTTATGAGCGCATAACAAGTGATAGGCGATAAGATAAGGTCACTTGAGCAAGGAATGACCATGCTTCTTTTCACTTTTAATAATGCTTGTTCATGTTCTTGTTTCAACCATAACTGCCTCTGTGTAATTATTTGTATTGTTTACTTTGTAAAACAGTAAGGGGAGAGGGTTACTAGCACATCTCCCTCCACCCACATTTTTCCTATCCACATCGATAATAGGTATAGATGCAAATCTATCTAATTACTTGTCTCCTCCTAAAATCAGGCTTAACATGGCGATCGGTCGACTTACAATACCGATCTTCGTCTTGAGTTTACTTGGTAGTGTGTGTTTGTTTATTTGATAACAAGATCAAGGTGAGATCTGATTGGCTGCCAGCAAATGAGTTCATTACTGGAGTCCGGAACTCTCGTGGAGACAAAAATTTCGCGTCCGTTCAGGAGGCGTGTCGACTTACCCGCCGAGCCAGGCATCCATTGCACAAGAAATGACTCTGGATCATGAATATAGAATATTAAAATTTTATAAATTCGTAATATGTACATGAAAAGAAACTTGCTTTGAAATGGACCAGATAGGATGAAGTTCTTGTAGCTTTTGTTATTGTTCTTGTTCTCATTCGTCTCTATCCATTTTCCACCTTTTCATTCATCAATGTTGTTTATAATTTATCCAGTAGGTTTCGGGAAAATTTACTAATTTACAATATATAATTATGGGTTTTCTCGGAGCTTAGAAAGTTTCGATTGAATAAGCAATCTCATTAGTGAGACGAAATATAATTTGATGACAGTGTCCAATTTAATCAGAGAAAGGAACATACAAAAACGCCATTAACACCCAGTTCATTCAGAAGATCAGCTCGAGATTTTGAACTGTAAATAGACATAGCTCCATCGGGATCTCTTCAGTTTGGCTCACAGACTTTTTAATTAGTTTTTTTTTTTCAACTAAACAGTTCGAAACTTCGTATATCGGTGTAATTTCTCACGCTGAACACGGTTTACTTTCAACATTTTTGACAAAATTTCGTATTCTAGAAGTTATTTCATGTTAAAGTTATCGTATTTGGGTAATTTTAACCAATCAACGACGCGTATTCAGCTGGAGAAACCTACTGCTGTTTGCGATGGTAATCGAAGAGCAACAACTTCCAGGCCATCTTCACTAAATATGCGCTATCTCTCCTACACCTCTCACTCTCTCTAACATACTCTCTATCTCATTTCTTTGAGTATCATCCTATATTTCATGCACCCCTAGCCAAGCCAGAGAACACACTGTATAATCCACACATGGTTGAAAAGTACATTTAGTACAGATGACCCGGAAGTTGATGCTCTTTGATTACTATCGCAAAAAGCTGTAGGTTGAATACGCCTAGTTGGTTGGTTAAAATTACCCAAATACAACAACTTCAACACGAAATATCTTCAAGAAAACGAAATTTTATCAAAAATGTTGAAAGTAAACCGTGTTCAGCGAAATTACACCAGTATACGAAGTTTCAAACTGTTTAGTTAAAAAAAAGAAATAATCAAAAAATCTGTGAGACAAACTGAAGAGATCTCATCATCGTTCCAAATTAAACGTAAGGGATGAACAAGGAAACTTTATATACCTGTGTGTGTGTGTGTGTGTGTGTGTGTGTGTGTGTGTGTGTGTGTGTGTGTGTGTGTGTGTGTGTGTGTGTGTGTGTGTGTGTGTGTGTGTGTGTGTGCGCGATTGCACGCGCGTATAAATTCGGCAATCTCTTCAATATAATGATATAACTTTAGACCAAAAGTCTAGCTGTGAAATATGAAGAGAGTGAAGGAGACCCAGTACAGAGAGAAGAGGAGAGAGAAAGGGTGAGAGAGATGACGGGAAAGATTGAAAAGAGGGGACAGGAAGACGAAAAAGTGAAACTGGATACGAGAAGTATTGGAAAGAGCGGTCCTTCAAATCACTTCCTGTTGACAGTAAGAATGGACAATCTTGGTTCATCGTCAGGCGGGACACACCGCTAAAAATATTCATTGTAACTTCACGTGAGGCGTTCTGTTCAGAAAGTCTTGCAGGCCGCAGATTGTCCTTGACTGCTCTGGAGAAAGGACATACGTATAATGTCTATAAAAATTTTAAAAAATGATTCACGATTGAAACGCTTTTGATCAGAAGTACACTCACAGGTGTAGATTAGTTTTCGTTAATAAAATAAATTAGCCAACAGCCTGGTCCTTCCGTCAGTGAGAAATGCTTAAAGGAAGGGCACATTAAATAATGTTGTCCGTCTCTTATAGAAAAAAAAAATAAGAGCACTGTATGAAAAGTTTTGATCATAGGCAAAGTCAATCAGAGATGAACCGAGGCAAAGTAACCACAGTAAAGAAAAACTTTTTAGATATGAATTCCTTGATCTGCCTGAAAAAGCAGACAGAATGGCTACCGTGAAAACACCTTCGATCAGACCTAGAAAGAAGCAACATAATTAACGCCCTTAAAAAATGCATTCGTGAACTCATATATTGAACGTTTTGTAGGCGTACAAAATGAAAGCTCGAATGGTCCAACAATGTCTGTAAGCATGCAGTCATCTTAGTCTTTCAGTTCTTTCGCTGTAGTATTGTTTTAAAGGAATGCATGACACAGAAAACGATGTCTCCTTGCTTTCATTGTAATGGCAAATAATTCTTTGGTACCATATCTGGTGAAATGTTTTTCCAGGCGTTCTTCTGAACTGGTTTCGTGAATTTGCTGAAAGTCATAGGAACTGATATCTTTGAACTAATGCAATTTAGAACATGTAAGCATCGGAGTTTGTCGATCGGGCAAAAAGATGTTGTCTGCAAACAAAACAGCAATTTGTTGTCCTTAACTGAGTCTAACAATCCAATTAAATAAGGTTTAGTCTTTTTCTGGAATGTCATTAACTTACAGCTCGGAAAATATGCATGTTTATACTCATTATAATACAAGAAAATCGAAATCGAGGCTGATCAGCCTCGTTTTGATTTTGCACATGCGCTTTAATTCTACTTCCGATTCGGTAGTTTTGCTCTCCATGATTTGCATATGTTGGCTTAATTTTAAGGAAAACAAATTATATAAACAAACTGAATACATTAATTGATGAAGTTAAACTAGCAAAATCTTATCTATCGTCTGCTTAATTGTCAGCATCAACAACATTCTCATTGGTGATTCGTAAACGATTCATTCTAACAGGAAGTAAGTGACATCTTCAATGTATATTTCGCTCTCTCTTTCCTTTTTTTTTTCCTTTCTTATTTATCTCTCTCTGTTTCTCTCCCTGTACTTCTCTTTCTCCTTTCTTTCTTATTTACGAACTCCAGTTCGTCTTTTTCTGAGATTTATTGCTTCTCTTTCATTCTCTGAATATGTCTACTTTTGTTTTTATGTTTATCACAAAAACAAATTGATAAACAGTTTCCAAATAAAGTAGACACTCGTTTGTAGGACCAGATAAGGAAACTAACATTATTAATTACCTTCGCTCTTTACGTACTGAAATAAGAAGGCACTCACTTCCTAATCATACGCCTTTTCACAGAAGACATAGTGCCTACGTTCACAAAACCGATCTTAACTGAGAGCAAAATCAAGAAGGAACTCTCTAAGTAGTCTTTCTCCATCCGTGATCCCTGGTAGAACTGTTTTTTTTTTTTATTTACGTTCCCTGGTTAGCATGAAGTTTACCGTGAGAATAAATTGTCCTTAAAATATATATATGTACAGTTTTCATGTTTTATGAAATAAATGTACGTTCTATACATTCTTTATGTCACATAGTGTTTACATGAAATTATGGGATGTCATTGTCGTCACTTCCGGATTTTATCGCAATTCACTTTCATTTTTTGGGGTAATTTACTTTCACTTTTTTTTATGACAGTAAACTGCATGTTAAACCCGTTCACTCAAGGTTTTGCGAGTACACCAATGATGCCACAGTCCAAAGCAGACATTTTAAAAAATATTAATTAACGCTCCGACTTATTTTCGCATGCGCGCGCGTGTGCGGTCTCGCGCCATTTATTTTGAAATTACTCTACAGTTAGTCTTTATCCAGTTTTTGTGAGAAAATGTTTGATCAAAAGCATTCCAACCATGCCCATCTTGATTTATGGAGCAAAAGTTTTTCCTAGACAGCATTATCGTGTCTTTCTCATCATAATGGTCCAGATCAGAAAGTTCTTCAAAAATATTTAACAATCTGATTTAATTTTCTCTTTTTGCATATGCAGTTATATTTGAATTCAAATTGCAACTGAAGCAGTAAACAATATGAATCAAAATGAATACAGTTTAAATAGCCTTTAGTAATGCAATTCAGGATAATTAAGAATTGCAATTGATATTTGTTACCACACACAAGAATTCAATTGGAAAATTTTCATTACTTTTTCTTTACTGGGTTCAGAAGAAAAGGCAATGCCTATGGCCTTTGCAGACCCTCTGATGTCATAGAGATTGAATCTATTAATGTTTCCTTTGAATTATTGCAAGTCACCCTTGTGGGAAAGACATGAGTACAGAACAAATTCCAGAGGGCCATTATTCTGTAAAGGAAGGATTAGGTATTATGGCTGATGCAGGGCCTGGTGAACTGGGTTTGGTGCAAAAGGTGTGATAAGAGGAGAAGAAATGAGTAGAACAGGAATGCCTGAGTGTAGTTGGCATGGGTCCAGACAACACTGAAGAGTAGAGTCCATTATAGAGCAAGCAGAAAAGGCTGAGACAACAAAATGCCTATGGCCCAGAGGCTGGACAATGTCTTCAAATAATATATGCCAGACATTGAGGTGGCTCTTTTCCAAATGTTACGGTTTTAACATGTCTGTGTGAGAAGCAGTAGCACCATCCCTGAGGGGGAGCCATTCTTCATTGTGGTTTTCATGTGATTTTTGCAGAAATGTCAATATTGCTGGCAGATGAAGTATCTTGTAGACTTGGAGAGAAGGGTTAGTCATTGGGATGCAGTACTGTTGGCACTCCGTCGCTTACGACATCGAGGGTTCCAGTTGATTTGATCAATGGAACAGCCTGCTCATGAAATTAACGTGCAAGTGGCTGAGCACTCCACAGACACGTGTACCCTTAACGTAGTTCTCGGAGATATTCAGCGTGACACAGTGTGATAAGGCTGACCCTTTGAATTACAGAGACAACAGAAACAGGAAGTAAGAGTGAGAGAAAGTTGTGGTGAAAGAGTACAGCAGGCTTCGCTACCATCCCCTACTGGAGCCTCGTGGAGCTTTAGGTGTTTTCGCTCAATAAACACTCACAACGCCCAGTCTGGGAAACGAAACCGCGATCCTATGACCGCGAGTTCACTGCCCTAACCACTGGGCCATTGCGCCTCCACAATGCAGTACTAGCTATGTGAAGAATGTTTTTTGCTAGGAGTAATCCTCATTGATATTGTGGTCCAATAATTTGTGTGATTGCGAAGGGTCTGGTTGTGTGTTGCTCATTTGCAAGAGAGGCGTAATACTCTCTCTTTTACTTGTTTCAGTCATTTGACTGCGGCCATGCTGGAGCACCACCTTTAGTCAAGCAAATCGACCCCAGTACTTATTCTTTGTAAGTCTAGTACTTATTCTATCGGTCTCTTAGGCCGAACCTCTAAGTTACGGGGACGTAAACACACCAGCATTGGTTGTTAAGCGATGTTGGGGGACAAACACAGGCACACAAACTTATATATATATATATACATATATACGACAGGCTTCTTTCAGTTTCCGTCTACCAAATCCACTCACTAGGTTTTGATCGGCCTGAGGCTATAGTGGAAGACTCTTGCCCAAGGTATCACGCAGTGGGACTGAACCCAGAACCATGTGGTTGGTAAGCAAGCTACTTACCACACAGCCACTCCTGCGCATGTGTAGCAATTCTGTTTTCTTACTGTTGAAAGAGAGAAGATTAGCATATCCCCATTGGGGAATGCTTTTGAATCCTATGTCCATGGAATCAGTGTGGTGTCTTCGTTGCAAGTAGATGATGCAGGGTTGGAGATGTATTAGGCTGAATGTAGTACCGTGGTTAAGAGTGTGCATTGTTAAACATGAAGGTAAGTAGGCTACTGATGTATAGAAGAAAGAGAGAAGGGAACGAAACTGAACCATGAGGCACACCAGAGTTGATGGAGTGAGCAATAGAAAGAGTTCTATCACCATACAGTACAATTTGATAGAAAGCTACCAATCCAAGTGATGAGATATGGTTGGAACCTGTTGTTAAGCAGCTTCAATAAGAGAATCATGTACCAGGCATGGTCAAAAGCATTTCATATTCTCTACATCATCATCGTCGTCATCGTTTAATGTCCGCTCTCCATGCTGGCATGGGTTGGACAGTTTGACTGACGGCTAGCAAGCCAGAAGGTTACACCAGGCTCTAATCTGATCTGGCAAAGTTCCTACAGCATGATGCCCTTCCTAACGCCAACCACTCTGAGAGTGTAGTAGGTACTTTTTATGTGCCACCAGCACCACTGGCATCAACCACACTCAAATGGTGCTTTTTATGTGCCACCGGCACTGGCAACGACCATGCTTGAATGTTGTTTTTTACATATCACTGGCACAGGAGCCACAGTCAGGCGGCACTGGTGATGATCACGCTCAAATGGTGCTTTTAACGTGCCACTGGCATGGGTGCCAACTAGGTGATACTGTCATTGGCCACGACATATATATATATCTAGGTGTGTGTGTCTTTGTGTCTCTGTTTGTCCCCCCATTACCACTTGACAACCAGTGTTGGTGTGTTTACATCCCTGTAACTTAGTGGTTCAGCAAAAGAGTCTGACAGAATAAGTACCAGACTCAAAAAATATGTATTGGGGTCAATTCATTTGACTAAAAATTCAAGGCAATGCCTCAGCATGGCTGCAGTCAAAAGGGACTGAAACAAGTAAAAGATAAAAGACAAACGTATGTCTTTTAATTCTGTCTTGTTTGACTTTGATTCCAATTGCTGTCAACTCCATGTTCATTCTTTACACACTATTAACTCTTTTATATCAATCCACTTGTCTGAGACTACGCTGGTCTCATTATACAAAAATTTATCATTTTAAAATGCATGTATTTAAATTTAAACCTTGCATCATAATTTTATGCTCAGACGCTAACTTAATAATAATATGAATTTCAACGTTTGGCACAAAGCTAACAAGTTCAAGGAAGTGGGATACTCAATTACCCCAGTGCTTCAGTGACACTTACTTTATTAATCCCAAAAGGAGAAAAGGCAAAGTTGACCTCAATGGAATCTGAACTCAGAACATAATGCCACTAAGCATTTTGTCTAGCATGCTAACAATTATGCCAGTTCATTGTCTTAGCTTAATGATAATAATAATAATAATAATAGTTTCAAATTTTGCCACAAGGGCAACAATTTTGGGGGAGGGGATGAGTCGATTACATCAACTGGTACTTATTTTATCAACCCTGAAAGGATGAAAGGTAAAGTTGAACTCAGAAGATAGTGACAGGCAAAATACCACTAAACATTTCATCCGGCACGCTAACGGTTCTACCAGCTTACTACTTTCTTGATAATAATAATCATCACCGTTTAACGTCCGTCTTCCATACTGGCATGGGTGGGATGGTTTGATAAGAACTG
Source organism: Octopus bimaculoides (assembly GCF_001194135.2). Classification (NCBI taxonomy): domain Eukaryota; kingdom Metazoa; phylum Mollusca; class Cephalopoda; order Octopoda; family Octopodidae; genus Octopus; species Octopus bimaculoides. Next base: position 77,535,531 of record NC_068984.1, read on the forward strand.
GCCAGGCAGAAGCCTGCACCAGACTTCTGTAACTGTTTTAGCAGGATTTTTACAGCTGGATGCTCTTCCTAACACCAACCACTCAGCAGACCAATAATAATAATTATTTCAAATTTTTGCCATGGGCAGCTTGGGGGGAAGTGGGGATGAGTCGATTCTATCGCCCCCAGTGTCCAACTGGTACTTATTTTATCGACCCTGAAAGGATGAAAGGCAAAGTCGATCTTGGTGGAATTTGAACTCAGAACATAGCAACGGCTGAAATACCACTAAGCATTTCATCCAGTGTGCTAATGATTTTGCCAGCTTGCTACCATCTTAACAACAACAACAAAACAAGTGACAAAAAGATAGATGCGAATAGGCTAGAAAGATTTCAGACAAAAATCATGCCCCCCTCATTGATATGACTCTCCCAATTGGCATAACTGTATCTGTCAAGACCTACTAAAAACTGAGCAAGAATAAAGATCTTAAAGTAGAAATTGGCAAAATGTGAAACCTCAAGACTAAAACAATACCTTTTGTCATAGGTGCCCTAGGAATGACAGAAAAAAGGGCTGATTCCTACCTAGCTCATCAGATATCAGGAAACCCTAAAATGGCAGAAATTCAAAAGATAATACTCATGGGAACTGCCCATATCTTACATAAAATACTGTCTATATAATCTAAAATTTTAAAACAAACTTATAATTTTCTTATGTTTTCTTAAACATTCTCTAGAGCAATACTGTGTGCAAAACCAAATTGTATGATGCCAGTGTGTGAACAGTCATGCTACACAGCAGTGAAACATGGGCTGTGACCACAGAGGACATGCGAAGACTTGAAAGAAATGAAACTAGTATGCTTCACTGGATGTGCAATATCAGTGTGACAGTGTAAGTGTCTTAAAAGAAAAATTGGGCATAAGAGGCATCAGATGTGGTGTACAACAGAAGCAACTGTGCTGGTATGGTCATGTAATGCATATGAACGAGGATAGCTGTGTAAAGAAGTGCCAATCTCTAACTGTGGAAGGAACCTGTGGACGAGGTAGACCCAAGAAGACATGAGACAAGGTGGTGAAGCATTATCTTCAAAAGCTGGGTTTCATGGAGGCAATGACAAGTGAGTGAAACCTTTGGTGATATGCTGTGCTTGAAAAGACTCATCAAGTGAAATCCTAGTTGTGACCAGAGTCAGTGACTTGTAAAAGCACCCATGTTGGTGACATGTTAAAGGCATACACTACACTTTTGGAGTGGTTGGCATTAGAAAGTGCATCCAGCCATAGAAACCAAGCTAAAAATCAGATGGGAACTTGGTACAGTTCTCCAGCTTACCAGTTCCAGTCAAACTGTCTAACCCATGCCAGCAGGGAAAGCAGATGCTAAATGATGATGACAATCTTATTTGGATCATCAACTAATATTTTTGAAAAATGTCCGATTCTGGTTTTTCATTTTTGGAATACCAAAATAGCTTTTCCTTTTGGCAGAATCATTAGCACATTGGACTGGACTAAATACTTAGCAACATTTCATCTAGCTCTTTATGGTCTGAGTTCAAATGTTGCCACAGTCAACTTTGCCTTTCATCTTTATGTGTTCAATAAAATAAAGTACCAGTCAAGTTCTTGGGTTGATGTAATAGATCATTCCCCTCCCACTGAATCTGCTGACCTTGTGCCAAAAATTTGAAATAGTCATTGGTGACATTTGATATACCATTTTAGTCAAAATTCTTTCACTTGCTTTATTAGTTGGCATAAACTCATATGACTTTATTTTGGTATCTCCAGTAGCTTCATAAATCATAAATTAAGATGGTGGGATTTACAGCAACTTTCTATTCAGTGATGCTTAGGGAGTTATGCAAATACCCTTTCTTGACAATTAAGGTACTAGGAATGCACCTATTCTTGACAATGCATCTAGAGGGTTTTCCAAGCACATTCTACACAATGGTATTCAGGGAGTTAACCAAACTCCTGCTGGAGGAGTTTGGAAGCAAGCAGCTTTTCCCTTCCTTATAGGGTTGGTTGATTTAGGAGTTTGGGGCAGGAAGTATAATCACTCAAATTGTAATGTTTAAATCTTGTGAATTTAGGCAACAGAACTTGAATGTCTCTGGGTTGGGAGATAAGATAAGTATGTTTCTCAGACATGTATGGTTTTAGGGCACTAAGTTGTTTAGAGCAAGTGTGCATGCTTTTTTTGTTCCAAAGGATAGTATAGTTGTCTGGATTGCAAGATATATGGTTTCCCTCCCATGGGCAGTTATATGCTTTTTTTTTCATCATGGATTTGTGTCTCTAAAGTGTCTAATTTAATTTAATTCAATGTTTATAATCAAAAACTTCAACCATTTATCTTTATCAATTTCTACTAGTATTGGTTTCAAATTTTAGCACACGGTCATTTGTTTTTTGAGGAAGGAGTAAGTTAATTACATTGACCCCAGTGAAAAGATGAAAGGCAAAGTTAATCTCAGCAGAATTTGAACTTAGAATGTGAGGACTGATGAAATGCCACAAAGCAGTTTGCCCAGCATGCTAATGATTCTGCCAATTCATTGCCTTGTATTCTTCTAATATTTATATCCCATAGTACAAGGTGGTATCAAAAAGTTCCCAAACTAATTCTGTAGCATGCCAACAGTTGGCAGCACATGGTTGTATGTGCAGTGACCTTCATGAGACAGTGTGCCAAGTGAAATTGCTGTTGACCTCACAAATTGTGAAATTTGTGTTTTTATGATCACATGTACACTGTAATCTGTGATTTTTGTCATGGACAGGAAGTTTGAACAACTAGCTAACGTGAAATTTTGCACTAAACTTGGGAGGCTTGTTACAGAGGCATTGAGCATGCTTCAGTAAGCCTACGGTGATGAGGCAATATGTTGTAGACAATGTTTTGAGTGGCACGGACACTTCAAAAGCAGAAGAACCTCCCTGAAAGATGATGAGCAATGTAGAAGACCTGCCACAAGTGTCAATCCCGGTAATATGAAGAAAATTCATCAGCTTGTGCATGAGGATCATCAGAGGACAATCAACAACATTGCTGATGTTATTGGTCTGTCATATACTCGCATGCAGGTAATCCTAGCATCCGAGAAGAATTGGATTTTTCACAAAGACAATGCATCCTGTTACTGAGCTCTCCTCACTCATGAGTTTCTTGCCAAAATCAACATGGTACCACTTCCGCACCCACACTGTTCACCAGATTTAAACACCATTGGATTTCCATCTTTTCCCCATTTCAACATTGTTGTGGAGATCAAGTGTGAATTGCAGAAGGTCCTCAACTTGCTTATAGAAAACAACTTCCAGGCCAGATTCCAAAAATGGCAGGAATGCTAGCCTGTTGTATTGCTGCACAAAGTTACTATTTCAAAGGGGATAATGTTAGAACTTATAAAAATCAGTTATTTTTTATTAAACATAACGAGTCTGAGAACTTTTTGATACTACCTTATATCTTTCAAAATCATAATAACATTGAGAATTTCAGACAATGAAATTTTGTTATTAACAATGTAGCTGACATACTGATACTTTATGGATACTAACTTAGATGGAAAAATTATACCTGGTCACTTTGGTGTAATAGCAAGCATGGTTTCCTAGACCAGATTATGAGAGATAATTAGTTCGAGTCCTGTAGGTGGGCCTGTGGACATTTGTTCTAACATGGATTGCTGTTCACAGAGTGCCTAATGTGCCTAAATGAATGTTTATAATAAAAAAAAGTTGTTAACCATAGTACTTAATCAAATGAATATTAAATTTCTATTTAACCCAGTATAATGTATAATTTAACATTTTTCTCAGAGCATGGTGGTAGTGGTGGTGATAGTGAATTCCTGATGTCCACCATTCAGCATTTGTAGATAGTCAAATTATTCTATGGTTTGTTTTGCTTTTGCTTTTATAATTGTTTTCAGATTGTATTCCAGTGAAATAATCACAAAAAAATTAATAAAAAAGCTGGTTTGTTAGAGTCAGTTATTCTGCTGATGTTTAAATTGGTGGATCTTTTCATTTGTTCTCAGTTTCAGTCTTTCTGGTAGTGTATCCCACCTTTTCTGCCAAATCTTGTGAGCAAGGCATTTACCACGAAAAGGGCAACATAATAAATCCAATATTAAATTAGTTCTACTTTTTACAATATCTCTGGGAAAAGTGGGATGGAATTTGAAGGGCCTTTATATAATGAAGATATCATCATCATCTTTCCATGCTGGCATGGGTTGGACAGTTTGACTGAGGGTTTGCAAGCCAGAAGGCTGCACCAGGTTCTAATCTGATCTGCCAAAGTTTCTACAGCTGGATTCCCTTCCTAATGCCAACCACTCTGAGAGTGTAGTGGGTACTTTTTACATGCCACTGGCACGAGGGCCAGTCAGCCAGTACTGGCATTGACCACGCTTGAATGGTACTTTTTTACATGCCACCAGCACAGGCGCCACTGTCATTGACCATGACAATGACTTCACTTGGCTAAACAAGTCTTTGCAAGCGCAATTTATTGCCAAATGATTGAAGGGTACTCTTAAATGGGTTGGTTATGCTGCACTGGCCTAGGCCATGGTTATGGTCTCACTTGGCTTGCCAGGTCTTCTCAAGCACAGCATGTCTCCAAAGGTCTCAGTCACTTGTCATCGCCTCCGTGAGGCCCAACTTTCAAACGTTGTGCTTCACCACTTCATCCCAGGTCTTCCTGGGTCTACTTCTTTCACAGGTTCCCTCTACTGCTAGAGTGTGACACTTTTTCACACAGCTGTTCTCATCCATACGCAACACATGACCATACCAGTGCAGTCGTCTCTCTTGCACACCACATCTGATGCTTCTTATGTCCAACTTTTCTCTCAGGGCACTTGCACTCTGTCGGGTTTGCACACTGAGATTACACATCCAGCAGAGCATACTAGCTTCATTCCTTGCAAGCTAATGCATGTCCTCAGCAGTCACGGCCCATGGCTGTTCACACACATGCGTCATATAGTCTACCTTTTACTCTGAGTGAGAGGCCCTTTGTCACCAGCGGAGGTAGGAGCTCTCTGAACTTTGCCCAAGTTATTCTTATTCTAGCAGCTACACACTCAGAGCATATGTATATGCTACTTCCAATCCAGGACACAACTAGTCATGCTTTTATATCACCATTCATTGAATTGAATTAAACGCTTTCTTCAAGTAGATAAATGTGAAGACAGTAAATAACTTCATATTGTGTATCATCATCATCATCATCATTATTTTAGCATCCACTTTTACTTTCTTCCTTGGGTCAGACAGAATTTGTTGAGGTATATTTTCTAAAATAAGTGGTCATTTCTGTCACCAGTCTTCACCTGTTTCCAAACATGATAATATTTATGCATAGCTGGACATGTTTTTTCATATGAAAAAAATAAAAGCTGGCATCACTTCTATAATGGTGACACTGGTTTGCAACTATCATGGAATAATAAGACGAGGAAACACAAACACACCCACATGTATGATAGGCTTGTTTCAGTTTCCTGCCAAATTCACTCACACAAACTTGATCTGCCTGATGTAGAACTTTCCCAATGTGCCACATAGCAGAACTGAATCCAAAGCCACATCGCTGGGAGCAAACTTTTTAACCTCATAGCTGTGCCTGGAAATGCTTAGAGGGAAGATCTTTGAAACCAGGTGTGGACATGATTCATGTACTATAAGGATTTGCCAAGATACCCTCCAATCTTGAGTGACATGGATAGATACATCTATCACTCAGTGGTGTGTAGTGGTTGTAGTTTTGGGTGTGTTGCCACACCCAATGCCACCAAATTTCAAGCAGGGATATGACAAAAGTTTTCCATCAAGATTTGTGATTAATTTAATGATTAAGGTTAATACTTATGAGGAATTTGCCATTTTCAATGGGTGTGCAGTGTGCACCTAACAAACCCAGAATATACACCGCTGCTATCACTACACTTTATTAGGATTGGTATTGATTAATTCAGTGTGGATGAGCTGAGACGAGTCAATTCTCTTGGACCAGGAAAGAAAACTGGATTGGATGGGATCTCAATAAGCAAAATCAGAATAGCATGTGCAACATAGTTGATGAAATGTGACAAGGTGAAACAATAGTATCTTAAGAACATAGTTCCTGTTTCCAAATTGGGATTGCTTTCCGTTAAGGATAACTACAATATTCCTCAGCAAAGCTTTATAATGGGCTGGTTTCAACCATTAGCCCCAAACTGAGATAGAGTGTAGTTTCTGTAACAAACAGATGACTCATGCAATCTTTGGCTTTTCAGAGAATTATAGGGAAAAGAAATGAATATGCATATTATTTTACCTAGTACAACCTCATTTAACTAAAATATGACAATTTCCCTTTTTCCAGAAGCTTTCAGTTTTGCAAAAGATTTCACAATCTCAGAGATTTGAATATGCAATGACCTTCAAAATTTGTTTACAAAAGGAGAATCATTATAAAAGCCTAATTAATGGTGATTGCAATGACTATAACAGATAAGCCTAGATATTCACAGAATATGATGAGCTGTCATAACGAAGGCATGAGAAAGGGTAAAGAAATAAAACAATAAATTTTAAGTGATTTGTAAGACAGACAGCAGTATAGAGATTATAATATTCAGGTATAGTAGTGTAAGTTAAGAAGTTTGCTTCTTCATCTTATGGCTTTGGGTTCACTCCCACTATGTAGCACCTTTTGGTAAGTTCTATAACTTCTGGGTGATCAAAGTCTTGTGAGGGAACTCGGTCAAGGGAGTCAGAAAGAAACCTATCATATACATATACAGGTTGTCGTCAACTTACGACCGATCGACTTTACGATGATTGGCACGCCAGCTCCTGGCAGCAATAATAAATAGTCCAGTTGAAATCTAACGGGCTTAATTTCTTAGAAATTAACCTGTCTACAGATGGTGTCAGCTAACAAATGCTTCCCCTAAGTTTGGTTATTGATTGCCATTGTGTTGGATGACTATCCTGTTGTGGAGACATCGAGGCAACCTTGTGTTTGTTTATAAGACGACTGCTTGAGACTCCAAAGTTTTGACTAATGCCAGTATAATAGTATAATACATAATGCTGTGTTTAACTTTTACCTGAGAATGTACTTTAAGAATGTAAAAATATAAAACAAATCTATGTAGGCCTATAGGCTGACTTATGACTAAATTGACTTACAACCAGTCAGTCAGAACCAATTGTGGTTGTAAGTCAACAACAACCTGTATGTATATATGTATATGTATATATATACATACAGGTATGATTGGCAAAAAAATACTGAATCCAGCAATTCATTTAATGAATATACAAATTATGTATGAACAACTTCAAGTTTCATACTTGAGAAGAAAATTTAAAGAGAAAGGAGGATAAAGATTATGTCCCTCTAATGCATTTAATGAAGAGTATTGTTAATATTCTTTTATGCTTCGGTCATTAGACAGTGGTCATATTGAGAGACTGCCTTGAGAAATTTTATTCAGACAAATCAACCTAGCTCAGTTACCTATGAAACCGAGGTCACTTTTGTTCCACCAAGTAAGGGAAACAAAAGAAAAAATATATTGAACTGAGCAAAAGTGACTTCAAACAAATACACACCAACCATCAGTTTTCCTTCAAGCACATAATAAAACAGCTAGCAAGTCATATCTGAGACCTGATGGACAACAATATTCCACACACTATCAAGTGGAATATTGCAGAGTGATCTAGGCCATAAAGTAATGGGTCAAAAAAGTGAAGGCTTTGTATAGCTGAAAGAACATATATATCTATATTAGATCAAAAGATTTCACTGACCTTCTAAAATCAAAGTAGGAAACTTTTGCAAGATGTATGCACCTCAGCAAGTTTCTCTTATCGAATCAGATTCAGCATATAGTCTAATACACTTTAGGCTTTTCATTTTACTACTCCCACTAGGGATAGTTTGTTTAGATGTAAATACTCTACATTTACATTCTTCATCTAATGGATTAAAGGGACATAATTTCTATCTTCCTTTCCTAAAACATTTTCTTCTCATTTTTCGTATAATTTGGTCTCTTTTTCTTTTCTTTTCTTTTTTTTTTGCTTTCCTTTTTTTCTCATATTCCCTCACAAAGTAGTGATGTCACTTGAATCTTAGTGATTGCCAGATCATGCCCATTTGATTACTGCACTCTCCGAACATGAAACTTGAAGTAGTTGACATCTAACTCCTGCATTCTTTATATCATCATCATCATCTAGTGTCTGTTGTCCATGCTGGCATTGGTTGGACAGTTTGATCTGTGCTGGTAAGGTGAGTGGCTGCATCAGACTCTAGTCTGATTTGGCATGGTTTCAATGACTGGAGGCCCTTCCTAACACCAACCACTCCAAGAGTGTAATGTGTGCTTTTACATGCCACCAGCACAGGTGCCAGTTTGCATGACACCAATATCTGCCGCAATTATGATTTCACTTGGCTTGATGGGTCTTCTTCTCAAGCACAGCATATTGACATGGTTTTGGTCATTTGTCATTGCCTCCTTGAAGCCCAGCTCTTGAAAGGTGCTTTCCATGTACCACTGGCATGGGTGCTAGTTTTGCAACACCAGCATTTGGCCACATTGCCTCTGTGAGGCCCAAAATGTACTTTTTATGTGCCTCCGGCATGAGTGTCAGTTGTGTGACACTGACAATGCCCACAGCTATGATATCACTTGACTTGACAGGTCTTCTCAAGCACGGCATATCGCCAAAGGTCTCGGTCACTAGTCATTGCCTCCATGAGGCCCAGCATTTGAAGATTATGTTTCACCACGTCATCCCATGTTTTCCTGGGTCTCCATCTTTCACAGCTTCCTTCCATTTGTAGAGATCGGCATTTCTTCACACAACTGTCCACCTCCATATGCATCACATGACCATACCAATGCAGTCTTGCACACCACATCTGATGCCTCTTTTGCCCAGCTTTTTTCTCAAGATGCTTACACTCTGTCATTGATGCACACTTGCATTGCACATCCAGCGAAGCATACTAGCTTGATTTCTTTCAAGCTTATGCATGTCTTTGGCAGTCACAGTCCATATACACATACATCATCATCATCATCGTCGTTTTATCACCCACTTCTCCAAGCTTGCTTGGGGCACATGAAACTCATTGAGGTAGATTTTCTACATCCACATGCCTTTCTGTTAACAACACTGTAAAGTGATTGGTGTTAGGAAGGGCATCTAGCTGTAAAAAACCATGCCAAAAATAATGGGTCTTCTGACCAGTGTAGTAGAGCAGAAATTACACATCCAATATATGCCAGCATGGAAAGTGGATAAGATAATCATAGTAATGAACATCACATTTTAACTTTTGTCACGTGTCTGTGACTTCCTGACTATTACTTAGAGCCTCTTGATAGGAACATGACAAAACGAAATCTTCAGTATTCTTCTTAATATCTTAAATAACACTCTGTTTCAATACCACTTACATGTAGGCGTATGTAAGAATAAGAAAAAAAAATGGGGTGGGGTGGAGTGGGGGCAAATGAACCAGTGAAGTCACGTGAGCCTTAAACTCAATCAACGACTGTTCTGAGGGGGTGTTTAAATGGCACCACATTGTGGCTGAAACATTATACTCGTTGTTGTGATTTATTCGTTGGTGTCATATGCAATGTGAATATTTTCGAGTTGACCTTCTTTTGGTGGCGATATGACATGTAATCCGATCGATCAGATAAACATTGTTGACAGAGAGAAAAATAGGTCGCTTAGGCTTTTTTTTCTAGGAAGTATTTTTTCTATCGGTCCTTTAAAATAGATAGCGTTTTCTACACGTTTGCTGTAATTTCTTCACAGGAAATATACAATTACTCATTATAATATTTTCCTTGTCACTCAACGAATCAATGACCAGCCTCGTTTTCATTTTACACATGCGCTTTAATTCCTCTTCCGGTCAGACATTTTCTCTTCTGACACATATGTACGGTAACTTACGTCCAAGATAAACAAACTATATAAACAAATTAAACATATATATATATATATATTCGGTGATGGAGTCAAAGTAAGAAAACATTATCTGCCGTCTGTTCGATCGTCTGCATCAACAACGTTCTCGACGTCATCTTATAAACAAGCCATTGGCAACAGGAAGTAAGTAATGTTTCGTTTCTCCACTATCTCGAATTTACTAATTGGCTCAACTCTGTCTCTTCGTATCTCTGTCAGATTATTTTTATAACATTTTCTTCACGTTTATAATGATTGTTTTTTTGTTTACTCCTTTGACCTATATGTGTCTTTTTTTATTATTAAAACAAAAGCAGCAACCTTACATAAATTGATCACCGAAGTTCCAAACAAGTGAGCAATCTTTTGTGTCTAAATTAGAGATGGAAATTTTTTTATTGGCTAATGAACCTAATATCGTCGATGTTGTGTCATTTCCTACGAAACCTTTCCACTTTGCTCATCGTAAACTCATGTGACCTGTTCGGGTATCTCCGGAAGCCGTCAACTTCTGGATCTTATTTTGCAGTAACTGAAAGTTAGACAATATTTGGATATATTTACCTTTGCGAATTACCGAATTCCAATTTTTAAAAATTATTTTATCTGCATTAAGTGTTTTTTTCTTTATTTGATAAATCGTAAAAGAATTTTAAAAAATTTTCTCCAAAATAGAGATGGAAGTTTTTTTTTTTATTGACTATTGAACCTAATATCATCGATGTTGTATCACTTCCTACGAAACCCTTCCACTTTGCTCATCGTAAACTCAAATGACCTTGTTCGGGTATCTCCGGAAGCCGTCGACTTCTGGATCTTATTTTGCCGTAACTGAAAATAAGTATGTGGATATATTTAAAATAAGTGTATATATTTACCTTAGACAATAAGTATGTGGATATATTTACCTTAGCGAATTACCGAATTCCAATTTTTAAAAGATATTTTATCTACATTGATTTTTTTCTTTACTTAATAAATAGAAAACATTTTTTTTTTTAATGTCCTTAATTTCAAAATTTCAATTTTTCCGTACGTTTCACCCTTGTAACATCTTGTCCCGTCTTTTCCGGGAAATATTTTAGACACACAAGCACACGCTTACATGAATGTGTGTACAAACGAAAAAGATTGAGGAAAACCAGTTACAAGAAACATCAGATGTGTGCAAGAGAGAAGACTGCACTGATTTGGTCATGTGATGCATATGGATGAGGACTCCTGCTTAATGAAGTGCTGATCTCTACTTGTGGAGGCAACCTGGGGAAGGGGTAGACCCAGGAAGATGTGGGACGAAATGGTGAGAAAGGATCTTCAGATGTTGGGCCTTAGGAAATGACAAGGATACTGGAAGTTGTGATTTGCTGTACTTGAGAAGACACGTCAAGCTAAGTAACATCACTGTCATCCATACAGGCTTGTCCTTCACAGGTGCTGGTGCCATGTAAAATGCACTTGTGCCAGTGACATGTAAAAAGCACCCAGCACACTCTGTAAAGTGATTGATGAGCCAGGTTTAATGAAATTATAATGGATTGCACCTACACCAAGCCACCAAATACACACCATCAGCTTCTTTTGATGAATTTTGCATTTTGGACTGTTTTGGTGGCTCTCTGTATCATTTGGCCCAGTTGGCTGCAGTATACTTCGGCTGTGATTGATGAGCCAGGTTTAATGAAATCATAATGGATCGCACCTACACCAGACCACCAAACACACACTATCAGCTTCTTTTGATGAATTTTGTATTTTGGACTGTGTTTTGATGCCTCGTCTTTGTCCAACCATTGTACTGAATGTTTACAGTTGTATTGGATCCATTTGTTGTCCCATGTTACAATTATATTCAAAAATAAATGATTCATTTTTGTGACAAGAAAGTAGCATAATGCAAGCTTCAAAATGTTGCTGTTTCTGATTTTCATTGAGTTCATGTGGAACCCACTTATCCAACCTTTTCACTTTACCAATTTGAACTAGGTGAGTCAATATTGTTTGCTTGCTAACACCAAACAACAACAATAATTCACAGGCACTTTGAGATGGATCTGACTTGACAGTGGCTTTCAGTTCATCATTATCCACTTTTGTTTCTGGTTGATCGCGTTGCTCATTTGTGAGGTCGAAGTTACCAGAACAAAATTTTGCAAACCGATTTGATACTGTCTGCTGTGTAATAACATTAGAATGAAATAGTCCATTAATATTCTGAGCTGTCTGTGTGCTGTATTTCCAAGAAAGAACTCATATTTCAAAACTATATGAATTTCTGACTTATCCATCTCTAAACAAAAATAGCAAAAAACGATTTATAAATACTTTAAAGTGCAAAATGAGTTACAATACAGAAACAGATGTGTCAGCTTTCTAACAAAAATTAAAGATTGTCAGAATATAATAATGGTGCAAAATGAGCAGCTGTCAAAGTTTACCATATACCTTACTACAAATTTCATACTTGATGACCTAATATTTACAATTTAATCAAACTTGTCTATTTCAAAATAGTTCCATCTACTGTTAGTACATCACCCCTAACATTTATTTATTTTTTTTATTTATGTGTTTCAGCCAAGTGGCTGCGGTCATGCTGGTGCACCACCGTGAGAACATGTTTCAGTTTTAGAACACATTTCAGAGTCAACATGTTAAAGTAATGTTGTTCTCAACATTAATTGAGCTTTTGACTGGATCGCCACCTGAAAACTTTTTCCTTCCCAGAGGTCAACTCATCTCTCATCTCTTGGATTGGTAGCTTCCTATCAGATCATACCATTGCAGTATGTGTTGACCATATTCTTTCTGCCCTTAGTGTTCTCCAGGGTTCTGCTCTATCTCCCACTTTCTTCTGTTCATCAATAACCTGCTTAGCACTACATGTAACAATGCCTAATTACATGCAGATGACATGACCCTTCAGTCCTCAATCTTCTCGAATTATGCAAAATTCACAATGCAACCGAGACACCGCACTCCAAATCTGCATTGATTCAATTAAAGGAAACCTTGCACGCATCCTCCTCTATTAGCACAAAAAAGAACTTGAGCACTACTCATGAAGACTATACCACAACACTATAATCTCTCTAAATTATGAGTGGCACACAACTTGAGCCTTCTCAATCTCCCCAAGTGTTAGGCCTCACTATATCTGAGGATCATTCCTGTCAAAAAGCATATCCATAGCATAAGTTAGGACAGCATCCCAAGAACTAGCCCTTCTCTTTAGCCCCCAACCACATATGTTACTCTCCAAGGCTTAAGTGATTCCCACAACAGTATACTGCTCCCAAAATTGGTATGGTGCTGCTACAAACACTAACATCCTGGATCATACCTGGACACAGCTGATTGACATTCCTTGGCGAATAGATACACTCCAGCCTTTGGTCCACAGGCATGTTGTTTCTTCTCTATCCTCTCACAACTATAATGGTCTCTGTTCTTCAGAGCTGGCCGGAATCTTACCTCTGCTACTCAGGTACCACTGTCCCACTTGTCTCCCCGCCTCTTGGCACCCTTTGTACATCTAACCAGCCTTTTTCTCACATTAATCACTGATCACAATCCTTCAACCTCAGAACATAAGCCTTCTGGAATCTTCTACATGCTCATAGTTTTTTGGTAGGTATTGCCCTGCAACAGTTTAACCTGAACATTAAGGACATCAATTTCACTAGTCTCAGAGGGCCTCAAAAGTCATGGGCTCTGCTTTTCCTTCTAGACTCAACAAGTGACAAAAGAAGAATTGCTACCTTTTATGAAGGACTTCAACTTTGGAAATAAAACTGGGAAAAGGGACTTTATCTGAAGAGTAAATCTTCTTGCTGGAGGGCGAGAGTAATCATGAGCTTTACCAAAAATTCTATGACAGGTAGTGATGCTTGAGCAGTTGTGTGGTGGGGGAGCACTCTGTTTGCCTATTGCCTCAGACCATTGGAATTATTGATTATCTGACCAAACACACAATGAACAACTCCCTTCCACTAGAAAAAAGACTATCAAATCTTAAAGTTTTTGGTTCTAAGAAAGTCATGTGTTGATCACTCATAGTCAGCCAACCATGTAGTCCAGGAAAATATGACCAATGATGTTCTTTGTTTTAGTCAGAGACATGATGGTCCATACCATTGTGACAATATTTGTTTCAACATTGTAGCTATGCATTCACATTTTGTCACTTGTTAAAAACACTCTTCAGAAAGTTTGCATCAGCATTTAATTAATTAAAAAGCTCCTGATTGTATCCCCATTCTTCTATTTTTTTGTTTTTTCTATCAGCTGATGTGGCTCAAATTTTTTTGGAACATGCAGTATTTTCAATTTTTCTTTTAAATTTATGATACAAATGATTACATTTGCATTGTTATTTGGGAAACTTAATGGGGTGTCAGGAAAGAGTTTTCACAGATTTGCTTGTTCTTTGGTAATGTGATCATCATATTTTGTTTTGGAAGAAATATCATCTAGATTTCTAACCATTTCTAATGGATGTTCTTGATTTGAAACCCACTTATGGCATTGTTTAGAATTCAGACAATCCTCCCTGTAGGGTTGCTGCAACACAAGGAAAGTTTCCATAAAAGGTTTTTGCAGTTTCAAACATGATTTTATACAAGTATGCTACTCTTTGAATTCTTCAACATGCAAATTGCAAAGTGCATTAAACATGCATTCATTTTTGCTTGTGTAGATTCGCACCAGATCATTTGGTCTTTCATACACTTCTCCTTTTACCATCTTGTGCTGCTTGTGGTCACTTCCTCTCCTTCAGGTAATTCTTTTATTGACGTCCAACACTCTCTATCACCACCTTTGCCATCCACTACTCATGCTCTTTCTAAGCAACTAACTTTACCACTTCTATACTACTAACTGCTTCTCATCCTCTGGTCACTTATTATTTACATCAATCACACTCTCTTGATATCATTTCTATCACTCTCTATTGTCAGAAACAGCTGCTATTAGTGTCTCTGTTCCATTACCCTATGCCATTACAACTACTCTGCTTTTACTAAATCTCATTATTAGTTCACTAACACTGTCTCTCCCTTTTCTCTCTCCTCTTTCATGGTATCACCCAAATTACATTGTTTCCTTCATTCTTTCTCACCCTAGTTCATCTTCTGCAATCACTCTTTTCTATCCATTCTATTGGCAACACCCTAAAGGAATAGAGACAACATCTATCATTAAGGATCCCTTTTTGTCTTGTAAAGTACAAAGCAATGTTAGTAGTGCTAGTGCCATGATAAAATGTGCTCAATATATTAAGTACTTGGCAAACTAGTGGAGGCATTGTAGGTGTGAGAACACTTTACTTTTGTCTTGTTGAAGACATAATATCTCTATTGCCGGTGCCATGATGAAATGTACCCAGTACACTCTGTAAAGTAGTTGGTTTTAGGGACAGCATCCAGCTATAAAAACCTTGCCAAAATAAAACATATGGATGAAATGTCCTTTGATCTTGCGAGGAAGGCAAGGACTCCAAAGAAGAACTGACTTATCCTAGTGTGAAAAGTACATGTAAAATAATAGTGATCTCAATTGAATAGGTCTTCTCTTGTACAATGTGTCATCTATCACAGACATTTATCACCTCCTTTGTAAGACACAGCTTCTTAAGATAAGTTTTCATCACTTCTTTCAGTATCTAATAAGCAGTTGAGGACAGCGTACTGAAAGCATAACAGCCAGAACAAAAAACAGGTAGAAATAGTTCAGAAAACAACTAGAACCCCTTCAACTGGTTCCACCCACTTGGAGAGCTTGACATTTCTTTACACAGCTGACATAAACATCAAATGCTCATACTAGAGCAGTCTTCCATCCAATGCCTTTTATTTTCAGTTTTTCTTTCATCTCATTTATGCTCCATAGTTAGTGCGTGTAAACATTACACATCCCTCACTGCTTACTTGCTTCATTTCTTCACATATAATAGTTCTCCTGATCTGAACCCTCAAGGTTACTACATCTGGGAGATTGCTGGGCAGGGGGCCAAATGGCTTTACACCACTTATGGAGTAGTCATGTCATTTATGTCCAGTATAAACAGAATACCAAGCAGTGCTTTGACAGGCAAAGATATGGAGATAGTGAGATGGTGAAACCATTTGGCTTCAAGTGAATTATATGTTTGTCATTCAAGCATTCCAAGAAAATATCAGAACCTATGTATCATGAATTGCTACAAGAGTAAAGCATTAGAAAGAAGAAACTATAGAAAAGTTATGAAATTAATGGAAGTGCTCCTGATTAAAAAGAAAATTAGCCTAGATGAGATGCAGTGTGGTTTTGTTCCAGGACAAGATATCAATGACTCTGTACTCTGGTGGTCACTAAAAAACTTGTGATAGCTAAATGGTTTGTGAAGGCTATGTAAAGCATGTAGAGTGATACTGTTAGCAAAGTGTCAATTAACTAAATGTTCAGTGCAGAAGTTAACAGATTGATGTCCATCAGAACTCAATTATCAACTCTCTGCTGAGTTGATGAATGGTTTCCTGTGGGAATTCTAGTGTGCTGATGTATTAGCTCTTATAAGATGATGATGGTGAGAAAAAAATTCTACACCTGAAAGCAAAATCTAGAATTCAGAAGCTTTAAAGTAAATTTAGCAAAGACAAAATTTCTCGTAAACATAAAAGACAGAACTCTATTGTTTTGGGGAAGTGGCCAAGCACACTATGTAGAGGAATAGATATGAATTCTTTAAGATGCATCAAATATCAACTATGGACACACAAAAGAGCCACAGTCAAGCTGACAGAAGAATTAAACCTTGTACGAGGCACTTAAATAGGAGCAGTTATCAGTTAGAAAACATGTGAAACAGATTCATTCAAATGTTTAGAAATCTGTCCAAAGGAGTTCATGATTTTTGCAATATACTTGTTCAAACACTTTAATCTTACATTATTTAAATTTAACGGATTTTTGTCCTCATCTCGTTTGTTGTTAACACAACATTTCAGTTGATATACCCTCCAGCCTTCACCAGGTGTCTTGGGGAAATTTCGAACCTGGGTTCTCATTCCTAAGGTATTTTTTGGGGTTAGTAGCCCACGCACTTAACCACTATGCCATATACCCACAGACATATGGTGTAGTAGTTAAGAGCACAGGCTACTAACCCCAAGATTCTGGGCAGTGATCTGAATAATAATAATAATAACATCGAAAAATACCTTAGGAATGAGAACCTAGGTTCAAAATTTCCTCAAGACAACTGATGAAGGCTGGAGGGTATATCAGCCGAAACATGTTTAACAACTAACAAGATGAGTACAAATATCTGTCTAATGTTAATAATGTACATAATTCCTCATCTCTTAAATACAAAACTTTAATCTTAGCCAAAAAACCTAGAAGTGACATAAAGTAGGTGATCTAATTAGCAGTTGAAGACATGTATTGAACTATTATAGTACGTGTTTAGAATCACATGATCATAAAAATTCTTGACCAGCCAATCCAGAGTTGCAAAGATCATGTGAGAGGAAACGAGTTTTGCTGGGAAATATGCAACCATTCCTAGACCTATTCTTTTGGTTGTCATTCTTGTTCACCTTTTGGTCCTCATCAAAATCCTTTTCATCAGTAAAGAAACCGTAACATAATGGGATTCTTGAAGTGCTTAAGCTTATTCACAAGCAGTTTCACTGGATCACATTGTTCTCTTTGGTCTTACTAGACATGACCTGCCCTTCCTCATTATACTGGACTTATGCCTGATATCTTTGTGCACCAAACTGATAGTGAGCTCCTTGACTGTGGTCCTCACCAAATTTGGCTTGCTGTTGTTGATGTCATAGTTGATGTCATAGATGATGTCCTGCAGCAGAATATGCATTTTCCTCTTGGCCACAGATGACACATCCTTACCAGAGAACTCCAACTTTTTCCAGATCTTGTATATGAAAGACACATCTATGTTCAAGAAGCTTATGACCTCCAGGCACTGTGGTTAGCGGCAAGAACTACAAGCACAACATGCCTTTTCATTTCCTGTTTCAGACTGGAATGTGTTATAGTCTTGCTGTTGATGTGTCTGAAAGAGAAATAAGAAAGTTAAAGTTTCAGCATATGTCACATAACATTGTTATCTAAAACTTGTGTTCACAAATACCTAGTGTACATGTATGTATGACAGACTTCTCTACTGTTTTCATCTGCTGAATTCCTCTTATAAAGCATTGGCCAGTCTAAAGCTGGCATTTGCCCAAGATGCTGTGCTGTGAGATTGAGCTTGAAATCATGCAGCAATAATCTTGTCTCCAGTACCAATTTTATATTGAGAAGCTTTCTATTGCTTTATTCTTACAGTTTCTTCAGATGGCCCTCAAAGTCATTCATTGATCACAGTACATTTAAATGAAAGTAATAGTAGCAGGCAGCACTTTATTTTCTTGTGATTTGCAAGGTTTTGTATTACCAGCATTTAAGTTAGTGTAAAGATCAATCTATCATCTTTTATGAATTCTATTCTTACATTTATACCCCAAAATTGGAGTTTAGCTTCTAATTCAGATGACTAAACTTGTTTGTATTTTCAATTTCTTATTTCATGTTGCTTGATGTTAGCAAGATTAAGTAAATAAACAGTCATTGCGTAAAAATACTGAACATCAATAAATGTCTGAATATTTGCATTTCTTTGATGCTTTCATAACCTCTCGTTTTGGTAAGTTGTACAATGCTTGGTAGTAATGGTCATGAATGTTTTATTGTGAAGTCTAGCTCTTGGTTTTTACTGTTTATTCTGAAGATGGTGATCCAGCAGAGCCATGATAAGACATAACTGTTCCATTTCCATTGTACATTTTTCTTATATGCATTTTTTTTTTCTTTTCAAATGCTAGGGTGTGATTTGAGAGGGAATTGGCTCCTGTATTTGACAGGTCAAAAGACTATGTAGATGTTCCTTCTTGGTTCATGCTTGAAGTTTGCCATGCTCCCTAATGAATTATTACTCAAAGGCTCTTTGAAACACGAGATGTGTTTCCAATAAAGGTCCAATCAAATTTAGATGGAGATATTCTGTAATGAAATATAAATTATGAAATTAATTCATATTTAATTTCTTACAAATATACTAAATAAAAACGCTGAAACCATGTGATGCTTAGAGGCATTTCATTTTTGATGTTCCTTTCGAAAATATATACATTGACATTTTGAGTGACGTGTCTTGGTTGTGTGTGTCGTATGTTTTATTCATTTGTGTCGTATCCAGTTAAGAGTCCTGATCTTGGTGAAAGGGTAGGTTACAGCGTAGAAATACAGTAGAAGACAGGGAAACTAACGACTTCTCAATCAGGCAGAGGCTGTTGTTGGTTTAAGAAAAATAGGTCGATATTTATACTCTCATTTTCTCAAGAGGTTTGCTTTTTCTACATTGAGCCTCATTTTCCTTTTGAATAAATACTTCCGGTAGTTTATCTGTGACTTTAGTTATTAGTTTATATCTTATTTCTGCTTAGAAAATATATAAACAATCATTATTATAATATTTCTCCTGTATGTCAACGAAATCGAGTTGCAACCTCGTTTCCATTTCGCACATGCGCAATAATTCTTCTTCCGGTCAGACATTTTACCTTACCGTGACTCGTAGACGTTAATTTATCTTTAAGGAAAACAAATTTTGTAAACATTTAGCGATGAAGTTAAAGTAGGAAAATACTATCTGTCGTCTGCTTCATTGTCTGCGTCAATAACATTATCATTGGCGACTTGTAAACAATTCGTTCCAACAGGAAGTAAGTAACATATTTAATGCTGTCTCACTCTTTCTCTATCTCTCTCTCTACACCAATTAACTCCACTCCCGCTCTTTTTTATCTGTTTATCGGATGTTTTTTTAACTTTTACTTGGGCTTTTTACTTTTTTTCTACATCTTCATTATGCTGCGCTATAACCTCCGACCATACGTTTGTTTTTGTTTTGTTTCATTGCAAAATGGGGTCATTGAAATAGAGAGCCAGTCATGTACTTTCTCCCTTCTCCATAAAGTTGTAAAAGCTTTCCAACGTTAAAAATTATTACTTATGATGTCTGGAGTGCTATTTCATATGAAATCTTCCCGCTTTGCTTCGTATGTGAATGTTGACCATGTTCGGCTGTTTCCGGTAGTTGTCGACTTCTGGATCTGAATCTAAGAATATGTATATAATAACATTCAGCGGCATTGTTTCGGATTCAGTATGCCATTTAACCCGCTGTAATAGTTTTATGAATTTTTTTTTTAACTGTGTTTTCAACATGGATTACAATCCTAGGAATTTAAAAAAATTTAATTAAAAATATTTTTGCCATTCCTCATTTTTTCTTTTGTTTTTGGTTTTCTTTTTTTTCTTTTCTTTTCCATGTTTGTGTGCAACCAGAACCAAATAATATTTAAAAAAAAAAAAAATTTGACATCATTTTGTCACATTTTGCTGGACATGCTATGTGACTATACATCACTTGTACATGGATCATCTCATCTCACTGCTTGAGTCACGTATTTAATCCATCTTTTGATATACACCCAAAACGAAGCTCACTTTGCAACCTTGCTTCAGGTTTAGTCCCACTTCACATTATCATGGGCAAGTATCTTCAACTATATCCTTGGGCTAACCAATGTGATTTAGTAAATAGAAACTGTGTAGAAGCCTGCCATAAATATGCTCTTGTGCCTCGCCACTATTTGACAACTAGTATTAGTTTGTTTACGTCCTCAGAAGTTAGTGGTCCAATGAAAGAGACCAAATAGAACAAGTACTAGGCCTAAAAAATAAATATGAATTGGTGTTTATTTGTTTGACCAAACAGTGCCCCGGCTTGGCCACAGTCCAATGACTGAAACAAGTAAAAGAAAAATGATAGTGGCTTCCAATATCTCAGAAGTTCAGTTTGGTACTTACTAAAAGAATCCTCTTTTCTCAGTGTTGTCATGAAAGACAATCACCAAATCTGTTTTGCAATGTTGCCAACTGTTTTTCCTTTGAAAAACCTTTGCCCAACTTAGGAGTGTGTAGTTAGCATCCTCATTTGCACTTTGTCTCTGAATTTTTGAGGGTAGAAAACCCTTCTTATTGCAGAATTGTGGTGATCTTTGGTGTGTACTTTTTTTTTTTTTTCTATTGGAAATAGAAAAAGAAAATTTGAAGAAAAGATTCAAAAATTAAGTGGGGAGCAAAAATACAAATTACAAAAAAAATTTTTTTTTTTTCAGAATCATAGTCTTTCATGTTGAAAACTTAGAAAACCAAAGAAATTGTTGAGAAAAATGTAAAAAGAATTACAGCTGGATAATTGGTGTGCTTATGTTGAATATCTGTCCATTCATTGTTAGCATTTTTACTGAGCATTATTTTTTTCTATTTATGGGTTTTAGTTTTTCCTGTACATTTATCTTGTAATTCAGGAAAATAAATTGGAAAAGAATTTCTTTTAAAAAGAGTTTGTTTCTTTTTTTTTCTTCCTCTGCCTTCTTTCCTTCATTACTCCTATCAGTATTCCTTCTGGTTTTCTCTTTACTACCATAGTCGTAAGCATGGTTGTGTTGTTAAGCCACACACTTTGCATCTATGTGCATTCCCACTGCACAAACATTTTTGGCAAATGTCTGCTACTAGAGCCCTGGGCTGACCAGTGCCTTGTGAGGGACTGTGGCAGATCAGAATTGTGTAGAAGCCCATGTGTGGTAAGAAGCTTGCTTCCTAACCACAAGGTTCGGGGTTCAATCCCACTGCGTGGCACCTTGGGCTAGTGGTGTTTTTATATCCCCCATAACTTAGTAGTTCGGCAAAAGAGGCTGATAAAATAAGAACTAGGCTTACAAAGTCCTGGAGTCAATTTCTTCAGCCAAATCCCTTTAAGATGATGTTTCAGCATGGCCGCAGTCAAATGATTGAAACGTGTAAGAGAATAAAGTTAAAGAATGTGTTTATCCCAACCATCACCATTGCTTAGCAACTGCTGTTAGTTTATATCCACTTTGCTTTGCTGTTCAGCAAAGTAAAACAGCAGAAAATAAGTACCAGACTTAAATTAGTACTAGAGTCAATTTATTTGGCTGTACAGACATATATATATATATATATATATATATATATATACCGCCTGACTGGCCTTTGTAGGGTGTTTTCGTGGCCGTTTTCGTGCGGGTGACACGTAAAAGCACCCACTACACTCTCGGAGTGGTTGGCGTTAGGAAGGGCATCCAGCTGTAGAAACTCTGCCAAATTAGATTGGAGCCTGGTGTTGCCATCCGGTTTCACCAGTCCTCAGTCAAATCGTCCAACCCATGCTAGCATGGAAGGCGGACGTTAAACGATGATGATGATGATGATGATGATGAAACTCTTCAAAGCAGTGCCCCAGCATGGCTGCAGCCTAATGACTGAAACAGGATTAAAGACAATCTTCTAAAAAGCAATAAATTTATGCTATCCATCATGAGGCTCTCTTTTGCCTTGAAAGGTCCAGTGCAAGTGCCATATTATCTGTGAGTAGTTAGTAAATCAAATGAAGCAGTGACAGTACAAAGCTTAAGAGAGTTCTGTAGTCTAACTGATGGTAAGGCAACTTGTATTGTGCTGGTGCTATAAAAGATTGCATCCAGTGCTATGTAAAGTGGTTAGCATTATTAGCAAAGGCATCCAGTCATAATAGCCATGCCAAAACTTATGTGGTCCTCTGACCTGTTGGATCCTGTCAAACTGTTCAATCCATGCCAATGTAGAAAGTGGCATGTAGAATGATGATGATGACCTGTAGACACTTACAATGGTTAACTCTAGTTTTTTTGTCTTTTCCAATGTTTCTAGCATTGTACTCTGTCAATTGTATATGTTGCCTATGTATGTATGTATGTATGTGCTTACCTATGTATCTAAAAAAATCCAAGTGGAGTATAAAGCATCTCATGATTTTTCCAGCATATTTCTCTCCATAGAACTTAATAAAATCATTACATATTCAGAGAAGATATATCTACTAGAAAGATCTGATAAAATTAAAACACCTGAAAAAATTCATGCAGTCTTAGATAAAATTTCTAGACACTGTTAAAAAAAATATCTGACTTCATGATTTTAGAAATCAGTGGCTGTAGCAAAACTATTATTATATATTCAAACAATTTGGATTAAGCCAACAGTGATGAACAATGCATGGTATTAAACAAATTACACACCCTGAATGTGAATTTAGTTGGGGTATATAAAATCAGTTTCCTAAGCAACTCCCATTATAATTTTTTTTTTTTTTTCATTTCGGAGGGAAAAGAAAAAAATTTTGAAACTTTTTTCTTTTTGAATTCTAATATCCTATCTCACACCACCTTTTTATTTTAAAGTGCAAAAACCAGCTTTTTTTCTCTCCTAAATTATGTATTTTGAACATAGGATTTTATGATGCTGACAAAAATGTTTTGCAATTTCTTCTCATCTGTTTTGAAGTGTACAATCAACTGTAGAAGATCGGGCTCACTCCATCTCTGTATCTGTTTATTATACATTTTTTTTAGACAAGTCTGGATTTTTTTATTTCTCTTTATAAAAGATCTTTTTTTTTTTTAAATTTAAGAGCAAAATACCTGTACTAAATAACTGAAGTTGTATATATTCAATAATTATAAAATTATTTTTTTGTAACCTTTTGACAAAAATCTTAGCAGAGAATTTTCCAAAAAAAGAATTTTTTTTTATTCAGATTTAGGTTTGATGTTCAAAGCAAATCCAAAAATTTTTCTATGAAAATATGCCATTAAAAGTTACAGTGTATACATCATACAACCATAATTACATATAGGAATATATATACATCACAAATATAGGTCTATGTTTGTGTATATGTATATATTATATGTATTTATGTACTCTCTTTTACTCTTTTGTTTCAGCGTGTTTGTGTATGTTCATATATACACATATACCATAGTTTATAGATATACATGTGTGTCTATGTATTTTCATATGTCTACAAACAGTTAGTTACATACACAGTAATGGGGAGTCAAAAATAAAAGTCTGAAGAAATATTTTTTGTAATTGCTGAAAATTTCATAAAAATTCAAGGATGTTTATATGATAGAAACAAAGACCTGTGATTACAGTGGTTTTGAAACTATGAAATATATATATTACTCTTTTACTTGTTTCAGTCATTTGACTGTGGCCATGCTGGAGCACCGCCTTTTTTAGTCAAGCAAATCGACCCCAGGATTTATTCTTTGGAAGCCTGGTACTTATTCTATCGGTCTCTTTTGCTGAACAGCATATATACGGGGACGTAAACACACCACCATCGGTTGTCAAGCGATGCTGGGGGGACAAAGACAGACACACAAACATATAGACACACATACACACACACACACACATATATATATATATATATATATATACATATATACGATGGGCTTCTTTCTGTTTCTGTCTACCAAATCCACTCACAAGGCTTTGGTCGGCCCAAGGCTATAGTAGAAGACACTTGCCCAAGGTGCCACGCAGTGGGACTGAACCCGGAACCATGTGGTTGGTAAGCAAGCTACTTACCACACAGCCACATATATATATATATATATATATATATATATATATATGAATAATATGATGTGTAAGTAGTAGGCAGGGTGTATGATGCCTGTGTGTGAACGGCCATGCTATATGGCAGCAAAGCATGCATAAGAAGCAGATGTGTTGTGCAAAAGAGATAACCATGCTGGTATAGTCATGTGATGTGTATGAGCAAGGATGAGCACAGTTGTGTAAAGAAGTGCTGATCTCTAACTGTGGTCGGAACCTAGGAAGAATGGGATGAGGTGGTGAAGTATGATATTCAAATGTTAGGTCTCATGGAGGCAATGATAAGTGATCGAGATCTTTGGCAATTTGCTGAGCTTAAGAAGTGAAACCGTAGTTGTAGCTAGTGTTGATGACCTGTAAAAGGGACCCACTACATTCTTGGAGTGGCTGGCATTAGGAAGGGTGTCCAGTATAGAAACCAAGCCGAAATCAGACTGGAACCTGGTACAGCTCTCTGGCTTACCAGTTCCAGTCAAGCCTCTTAATCCATGCTTGCATGGAAAATTGACACTAAATGATGATGATGATCTCATTGTCTTAAAGATAACATTTTGGCAGAGATGCAGATGATGTATTTATGTTTACATGATTATGTGCTTGTATATGTACATAAATGCATGTATATAATTTCTGTATAATTATTATAAATACACCTCCTCCCTCTACCTGCACCTACTCACTACATTCCCTCAAGATTTCTTCTGGAGTCATAATGGTGTTATCAGTGCAGCAGCGTTCATTTATTGTGGAATCTTATTTCAGATCAGGCCTTTTTATCAGTAGGTGATGGATTTACTCCTTTGACAATTTATCAGTTACTGATTTTAAGAGCGAATATCCAAATATTCCTCCGCCAACAAAGCAGGCGATTAATGTTCTTATTAAAGAGTTTAGGAAGACGGGTTCAGTTGAAAACAAGAAACACGTTCATCTATGTACCCGCCTTTCTGATGATGTTGTGGAAGATATCCGTCAATGAATTCTTTGCACTCCCAGAAAATCTATGCAACGTTTGTCTCATGAAACTGGATTATCTGTTGGTAGCTGCCATATTGCTCTTTGCAAATTGCTGAAATTGTACCCATACCACGTGTCTTCTTTACATGAACTTGTTCTTGCTGATTTTACCAAAAGATTGGATTACTGCAAATGGTTTCAAGAAAACATGGATGACAACCTTCTTCAGTGACAAGGCTTGGATTCACCTATTGGTATACCTAAATTCGCAAAATACTCGCATCTGGAGTGCTCTCAATCCTCACGAATTTGTTGAATCACCCTTACATGCAGTGAAGATTGGTGTATGGATGGCTATCAGCAGGTGAAGAATAGGAGGACCAATTTTTTTCTCTTTTTTTTCCCAAGAAACCTTGAATTTGGAACATTATTGTGAGATAATTGATCAGTTTGTTGAGCAGCTAACTGAGAATGAAAGAAGTAATGTATGGCTTCAACAGGGCTAGCAACCACACTTTGTGTCACTTATGACAAACTTTTGAACACAGGTTGATCATGAAAGATTCTGAACTCGCCCTCATTAAGCACTCAAAAACATGCTCCAGTACGTTCGGGGCGACGGTGCCTCGTGTGCGTCTGCTTGAGTTGTCTGTTCGGCCCTATTTGCCAGTGCATGTGCGGTGGGGCCGCGAAGCTCTGCGTGCATTGCCGCCACATTGGCCACCCTGTGCTGTCTTTGCCTGTCTGGTTTCACGCCTGTGCGTCGTCAAACAGGTCAGTGCGGGAGCCATGAGGCAGGTGTCGGTGTTCATGTTGGGCTAGCACGTCCACCTCCCAGTCGTTTCGGCCTGCATGGTTCAGAGATGACAGATGACTGCAATTATTTGTAACATGAAGTGCAGTGCTGAAGATCTACTCACCTGTGCAAGTATAGTTAAACAATTGTTAATATGGTGGTAATGCTGTAGGTTGGCAATAGGATATATAGGTGTATTTGGTTCTCTTGCCCATTATATATCTTTTATGTTTTGGTGTGATGTACACTTCTTTTGATACCCTCTCATTTTTTTTCACTTGTATGCTTATCATTTACCTCTTGTATTCAATGCACTATTTTGGCTAACTACCTAGTGATGGCAGTTGATTTCTCTTATACACTATACCACCACTTGTATAATATGGCATGGCAGTGGACCCAACCATATTCAATATTTCAGCTACCATTATCTCTCTCTCATCAAGATACTTTATATATATATATATATATATATATATATATATATACTCAGAGATTGTGTCAGATCTATTTATATTCAATACAGTCTACTATCACCCTTTCTCTTCTGACAACCATGACTTCCTCTCTGCCAGGCCTCTCAATACTGACATACATCACTCTCTTACTATTGCCCATCTTTATTACTATTCATCACTTGATCTCTCTCTCCAGTAAACATGTAAATGCTACTAGTTTCTCTACTATTGTTCCATATTTTTACTATCTTTCTCTATTTATTTCCTCATCCACCACTCTCCCTAATTGTTGTTTCTTCTGTTGTACTCTTGTTCCCTTCACTCACCCACTCTGATTCTTCCGTCATTGGTTTCCTGTTCACTCCTTGTTTTTCTTACATTGAACAGTTAGTGACATTGTAGAGTAGCAAGAACCCTTTGGTCTTGTAGGGTACTGGGCAGTCTAAGAGGTCTTATAAGTTTTCAAGTTTTAACATCTTTAAAAGGTGTTGCTGGAGTAATTGTACACTTTGCATGTAAGGCTTCTATCAGCTTTGATGTCCCTTTCCAAGCATACCATGAATGATCTGAGAAACTTGAAACTCATTTGAGTGTCTTCTTTGGTTCAACTTGGTTTCTTCTCTTAACAGAATGGTCTAAGTCGTCGTCGTTGTCGTTTAACGTCCGCTTTCCATGCTAGCATGGGTTGGACGATTTGACTGAGGACTGGTGAAACCAGATGGCTACACCAGGCTCCAATCTGATTTGGAAGAGTTTCTACAGCTGGATGCCCTTCCTAACGCCAACCACTCAGAGAGTGTAGTGGATGCTTCTACGTGTCACCCGCACAAAAACGGCCACGCTCGAAATGGTGTCTTTTATGTGCC
>NC_068984.1:77564175-77582258 GCF_001194135.2 Octopus bimaculoides
AGCACAAGAGCCAGTTCACGGGCACTGGCAACGATCTCGCTCGGTATCTGTGGTAATATTCAAGAGCAAAGTGGTGTTATCTGTAAGTCTAGATCAGTCAGTACTACTGAACCTATTCTTCTGAACTTTCTTAAAATCCAGCTCCTCATAGTCACCAGCTGTTGCTGGAGAGTACAGTGCAGATCTCTGATGAAAACAATGAGTACCAATGTGTCACAGCTCAAACACCATGATTTCATAATGCACTGAGATCACTTGTGCTACGCTGTTGGTGCTCATGCCCTCACTGGTTCAATGAATGCTTGGCAGGATTCCATATGCTTTCAAGATCTTAATTGCTTCAGAGTTCGTAAACTTTATGACAGCATGTTGTCTGTTATTCTTTACTTCTTTTATTCTCTAAAGAGTCAAATCAACAGCAAAGCTTCTGAAGAACAGATATGGATGTTATTCTGCATTTGAAGAACATGCTGGGGTACCTTCTAGATGTGATTGATGAGGATGCAGATATGCCACTTCATTACTGGCATTGACATTCATATGTTCATTGTGACTGAACTGAAGATGGTCAGGGCCTCAGCTGAAGCATTTGAAGAACTATCACTTGAACAGCATTCTGATAAACATCTGCAACGTATTGCTGATGAGTGTGACAAATAAAAATTGTTATCCCTTTCCAACATAATTTCTGATCCCAAATCCTAATCATTTACCCTAACAAACACATTCAGTAACATCTATAGTCTGACCTGTATCACAGAAAAAATCTACAATCATATCATCTCAACTAAACAAGGGCAGCTATTGATTTCAAGGTTAGATATTGCTAAAATGTTTTCATTAAACAGTGTGTGACTGTCATGCAAATCCTGGTACTTCAGAAGATAATACTTCCCCATTTAATTCCTACTTCTGTGCCACTATGAACACCTTACTTGACTTCCTAGTGACCTCCACACAATCTTAACAGAACTTTAATTGACATTCACCTATATATTAATGCAAATATGTTCTTTTGCTTAAGTCATCACTCTCTCCTGCACACAATGTGAACTTGTTGAACTTTGTCGCTTGTATTCTTTGGCCTATAGCTACATGTCCTTACCAGTGATTTACTACATTTAGGCACAGATATGCTGTGTGGTCAAGATGTTCACTTCAGAACCACATTAAGAGTTCAGCCCCACTGCATGGATATTGTCTACTGGTATCCTGTACTATAGACACAAGTTGAACAGTACTTTGTGAGTGAAACTGGTAGATGAAAACTGAAGCATATTGTGTGTATGTTAATTTTTTTGTGTTGCTGTGTTTGTTGGGACGAGTTTGTATTTTCCCAGGTCTTGTGCATTCACTAATTATAAACAAAAGTCTCGTTCAAGTAGTGTTGTTTGTTTCCATCTCTCTGGATAACCATATGTAGACTTTGTTGTTCAGTAAACTAAGGGATTATTGTTGTTGGCACTCCGTCGCTTATGACGACGAGGGTTCCAGTTGATCCGATCAACGGAACAGCCTGCTTGTGAAATTAATGTGCAAGTGGCTGAGCACTCCACAGACACGTGTACCCTTAACGTAGTTCTCGGGGATATTCAGCGTGACACAGAGTGTGACAAGGCTGGCCCTTCGAATTACAGGCACAACAGAAACAGGTAGTAAGAGAATGTTGTGGTGGAAGAGTGCAGCAAGGTTCGCCACCATCCCCTGCCAAAGCCTCGTGGAGCTTTAGGTGTTTTCGCTCAATAAACACTCACAACGCCCAGTCTGGGAATCGAAACCGCAATCCTATGACTGCGAGTCCGCTGCCCTAACCACTGGGCCATTGCGCCTCCACTAGGGATTATCAATGTGCTTGGAAACTGGTGATGGTTAGTATCAGGAAGTGTATTCAGCTGTAGAAAACTCTGCCCCAGCATAGTTTCATCATGCATGGAAAAATAGACATTAATACAATGATAATGATGATATCAATATACTACATGCTCGTTGAAAAATGTTTCTCTCTCTCTCTCTCTGGTTGAGACCCAGTCTTGAAACATTGATTTTCTCTTCCCATCACTGATTACAAACCTCATAATTATAATTTAGGTTACCACTGATTTTGATGCAAAAGTTTGAAAGCCAACTATTGTCTTTCTGTTTATTTAGCACTAATTCCTCTGTGTAAGATTTCTAAAATAAGTTCCAGCTGTGTTGTTCTTTGGTTGACAATCAATTGTTTTTGCCACACTGTTATCATGGCAGTTATCACCAGAGAATCATAAACCATATAGATATTAAGACCATATAGTTTTAAAGAACTACAATATAACCAACCCCAGTGACCCCAATGTCCTTGTCCCACATGAAGCAGAGTTTTGTCTTCATCAGCAGATCTATGAACAGAGGTTTCCCAGCCAGGACCATCTTGTATTATCCTTCATGATGGTATAGTGTATAAGTGACTGCATCCACTATGCCCAATTGTTTATTGTTCTTGTCTGTTTTTTTTTCTTTTTTTTTATGTGATTTGAGATAAATTTGGTAGATGCATTTTAGCAAGCCAAACGATTTTGTTTGCTTATTTTGATTTTTGTCTCTTAAAGTGTAATACCCTCGAGAAACTGAACATTGTAAGCAATGTGCGTGTATACATTTTGCAAACAGAGAAAAAAAGATTATGTACGAAAGTGTAGATGTCAAATAATGATGTAATGATTGATAATTACACTTCTTATTCACTTAGGGAGCATAATCTTTTGTCACAGGAAGCATTTTGCCAAACATAAGAAAGATGCGTTTAATGACGTCAAAAATTTAGAACATTAACAGCTCTTTCGAGTATAAGATTAGTCTATATTGAATTGCCAGTCAGATTTCGATGATCACGCTCTGGAATAAGATAGCATAAGATTTTGTTATTTCGTTATTGTTGATCTTGTTTTCAAGAAATACATTGACATTTTGAGTGATGTCTCTTTACTATGGTCGTCATGGTGATTTATTCGTCGGTAGTCTGTTTGGTTAAGCGTTCAGAACCGTGGTGGCATGGTCTTCACGAATAAAATAGCGAAGAGCGTAAACATACGGTTGAACTTACGGAAAGTAGCGATTTCAACCGAACGCAATTTAGAAACGAGGCAATGTGACATGTAAACTGGTCGATCAGGCAATAAACTGTTGGTTGAATGAAAATTAGGTCAGCATTTTCATTCGCTTCTTCCCTGTTGAGCCTCGCTCCGAAAACAACATTTATTCATTATAATATTCGTGTTATTCAACGAAATCGGGAAATAACCTCGTTTTGATATCGCACATGCGCCTTAAATCTTCTTCCGGTCAGACATTTTTGCATTTATGATTTGCATACGATAACTTATTTTTCAAGAAAACAGATTGTAAAATCAAACTGAACAAATATATTTAGCGATGAAGTTAAAGTAACAAATTATTTGTCGTCCATTTAATCATCTGCATGGAGAACGTAATCATTAGCAATCCGTTCCAACAGGAAGTAAGTGACACATTCAGCGCCCTCTCACTCTCTCTTTCACCAATTGTGACCATTCTGTCGTACTTTTTCTTCGTTCTTTTCGCGTTCATATTTGTTATTCTTTTATATTCTCTGAACACGTGTGTGTACATATCGGTCTTTTATGTTTATTGCAAATTGTACATCAAAGGATTCAAATAAGACTCAAAACAAGGGGAAATTGTTCGTTAGTAACGAATTGTTTTCGTAGTACCATTTAATACAAAATCGGCCTACTTTGCATCATTGGTAAACGTAAGTGGATACATATGACCTTGTTCTCGTATCTCCGGAAGCCCACGACTTCTGGATTGGAATTCACGATTACCCTAATCGGGTAATATATATATATATATATGTGTGTGTGTGTGCATAATTACGAAAATAGCTTTTGTTGGTAATCTTCAAGTTTAGGGATGTAAAAAAAGTAAATATAAATTTACAAGGGAAATAACTTAACGTCTTGCTAGCATTATCCGTACTACTCTGAAATGTTTTTTTTTTTTTAGCTGTTTATAAATCACACACGTTTTTTTGTTTTTTTGTCTAAAACAGCATGCGACGGAATTTTTTCTTATAAAAGTTTAAAATGTTTTTTCCTTTTCCTTTTCCAAAACGGAAACGAAATGGTTTGCAGAGTGAGGGTCAGCATGCAGTTCTAGAAATTCACCTACTCAACATTATAAACTTCAGAAAATAAACGAATGTTTTTTTCTTTTGGGGTTGAATTCAGCCGGTACTTTGATATACAATCACGTGTGTGATTTATTTATAAACAGCTAAAAAAAAAAAACACATTTCAGATTAGTACGGATAATACTAGCAAGACGTTAAGTTATTTCCTTTGTATATTTTTATTTCCTTTTTTTACATCCCTAAACTTGAAGATTACCGTATTGGTATATATGTTTGATTTTACAATGGCAATTTAGCTTTATTTTGGTGAAATAAATCGAAAAATTGTTGACTTCCATTGTTTCTGAGTTTTGTGTCCATTTCAGTCTTCCTGGCATTGTATCCTATCACAGCTTCATTTAACTTTTAACACAAAATATTCACTCTTCCCATACACTACATCTGCTTCTGTCTTTGTCTCCCCCAATACTGTCTTGCAACCACTTGTCACCTTTATCCAATTTGCAGTTGTCATTACTTTTTCTTACCTCCTCTACTTATCCACTCAACACTTGTTCATTCATTATATTCACTGCTTGACCTATTCTCCATATCTTTCTTTTCCAAACAGTCTTGAACCCTCAACTCATGTACACTTCCAGATCATCTGTCCCACTTAGTACACTGAGGTTTTCCACAGATGCCTCATAGCTACCATTTTTCTCTTTTCCTTTCTTTGCCTGGGTTACTCCACCCCACCCCTCTTCTAAAATGTGAATAGTGTTATGGCCCCCACTACATCAACAAACTTGTTTTGCTCTGATCCCTTCTCTCATAATTTAGCCTCTCATTTCCTAGCATACAGTTACCTATCTCAGGGGTCTGCAGTCTTGTAAGCATGGTGACCTCACAGGTGCTGATGGCAAGAAAAAAGCACCCAGTACATGCTGTAAAGTGATTGGTGTTTCTATGGTATCAAGCCATAGAAATCATGCCAAAGTAGACTGGAGCATAATACAAACCTTGAACCCATTGGATCAGGTCAAACTATATCCAACCCATGCCAGCAAAGTTAAAAGCTGTTAAATGATAATACAATGTTGATGATGATTTCATATATATATATGAGAGTATCAGATGAATCTACCTCACGGCAGGAGACACAAATGAGGGCAGCGACATCAAACTCCCTTATTGACCAAATACCACATATCAGAAGAGGCCCTCTATAATAAGTGTATAATAAGGTGCCCCAGCATGACCACAGCTTTGAGGTGAAACTGATAAAAAAAATGTGTGTGTGTGTACTGGCATGACTAGGGTTAGGAAGTTTGCTTTCAAACTATGTGGTTTGGGTAGAATACCAGTCAACGATGGTTGCAATATAGCATTCTATACAATATGCCTGGGTTGACCAAGTAAAATTAGCAGAAAGAAACTGAAAAAGCATGTAATGTAATATATGTGTGTATGAGTTCATATTTTATCTTATCCTTATGTGTATTTGCTGACTGTAAAGAATAGCCTGTGAATATAAGCAGTGTACATTGCAGCCAATTGTGAAAAACATGTCCAGACTTCTTGATGTGTTGTGCGATCTTTGTAAACAAAAGGATCATTCAAACATTGATTGTTTCCACTTCATTGTATATGCATGTCCCAGCAGTTGTTTGATAGATTAGGAGATTATTATCTTGCTTGGAAGTAGGTAAGGGTTGGAGACAAGGGGTATCCAGCTATAGAAAATTTGCCTCAGTAAATTCCATCTGACCCATGCAAGTGTAGGAAAGTGAACGTTAAAATGATGATGGTGATTATGTTTGTGTTTCTGTTTTTCCGTACTATCATAAATATGTTACTGAGGCATTATTTTGCAGCTGGATGTCCTTACTGTCATTAACCCTTGCTTGCTTTCAAACAATGAATCTATTATTTATGTGTCTTTGAAAGCATAAAGAAAACAGATAATTTGTTGACAGCAGAGCTGATAATAAATTGCGACTTTGTTAGTGTGATGTAAACATAAGCACAGACAACACACATACCTACAATAGTTGTCTTCCAGGTTCCATCTACCAAGTCATTCACAAGGCTTAGGGCTATAGTAGAAAACATTTCAAGGTTCCCGGCAGTGGGACTGAATCCAAAACCACATTATTGGAAAACAAACTTCTTAACTACACAGCTATTCCTGCACCTGTATATCATCATCATTTTTACATCTGATTTCAATGCTTGTATGGGTTGAAATCCAGTAGATTGATGGACCACATATTGCTCTAGTGCCTCAGTTTTGACTTTGTTTCTATGGCTGGTTACCTTTTCCAATGTCAACCACTTAGGAGTGCTTTTTTTACATGGCACCACCACAAGTGATGTTGCCTTGTAACTTACAAGACTAGAGAACCTTCTTGACTGAGAAGGAAAAGAGGACATATGGTGTTAACTCTCTGTGGTGGGGTATTCTGAGTTTTAAGCATGTTGAGAGGGGCATGAACAGATTTATTTTTGTGAAGGAGAGTGTGATGATAAGTTTCTTATGGCTAGAAAGCTTTTAATTGCAGGTCATTTTGATGCAGGATTACAACAATGTTTGTCCAATTTTCTACTAAATACTGAAGAATATTATGACCTCATGATTGTCATGTGTTATACTTTATTCAATTCCATCTATGTTAGGCTATATTAAAGGTTTTGCTTCATAGAAAACATAGAGAGGCTTTATCTGTAAGGCTTTATTAGAGAGGCTTTATCTGTAAGGCTTTATTAGAGAGGCTTTATCTGTAAGGCTTTATTAGAGAGGCTTTATTATTTGAAAAGATAAATGAAAAACTGAAGTTTGATAAGATGTAGTTATATTAAGATTGCTTTTGTAAAATTAGTACCCACTTCTAAAGACATAGCTCTTCAAACAGTTTTATAAAGCTACCACTTCTCATTATGAAGGCTTGATAATGCATGCAAAAGATAGGTAACTGGTAAGGGAGAAATTATTAACTCCCTTTCAGTTTTGAAACAATGAACTAAAACTTTTTTTTCAGTCCAAAGAAAGAAAAGTTTTTGTGAACATTCTAGCTTAGAAGTTTAGTGTGCTAACCTGGTTTATCTGGCAGGAACTTTTATGCTTTTCAACAAGGGCAAATTAGAAACACCACACAATGGATGAGCCTATCTGTTGATTTCAGTGATTGAAGCACTCTTTGTAAAGCATTTTATTATGAAAATGAATGTATCTATGTTCTTGCTGTTCAAAAATTTTTCTCTACATCATCAGAACAATCTTGTCACCACTGCAAATAGCCAGAAGGCTTATTAGAAGTCTATTATAAGTGACGGAAGCACCCTTGTTAAGTTGGATATACAGATTTCCTTTTGGTATTAGTACTGCTTCTATTGCTAATAATTAATTTTTAATAAGCCTGCTGACTATTTGTGACATTAGTGTTTGTAAAGATGTTGATATTCTAAACATTGTAGCAGTGAAATTTAACTAGCATCAAAAACTGATGGGATTGAGGGAATAAGGTGTAAGCAGAGTGCATCTTTCTCCCTGGCCTGAATGTTTCTGACATAACACAATCCTCTCATGGTGCCAAAGAGTGGAGTTAAGCCATGTGACAGATTTCAGTTCTCCATAGCAGGCTATGGCACAATCTGGACTTGGGCCTAAGGTGCCAGCATAAATACTGCCATGCATTTTGTTTAACATTTTAATGATTGCCAGTTCATCTTGACACACATGTGTGCGCATACATACACATACACACAGCAAGAAGTTTTCTCCACGACAAAATACAGTGAATGTCTTATGGATTTGAATATAACTCAAGCATATTTGAAATGGTAGCAAGTTTGTATTTATGAACATCATTGCTTAGTGCTTTAATTCCATACTTTATTTACAGTAAACCAACAATTAGTGCAATCTGAAAAAGGCAATATTCATAATCCACATTAAAGGTTTGTGGAGCAGATGCATGATATGCTCAGAATATAAAACTTCTTGTGATCTATTTGAAAACTATCTTCATGAATTTGAAAGTAAAATCTCAGGAATGCATTTTCCACCAAAGTAAGTTCAATTATAAATAATGGTTTCAAATTTTGGTATGAGGCCAGCAAGTTTGTGGGAGGTGGTAAGTCAATTACATCAACACTTATTTTATCAACCCTGAAAAGATGAAAAGTTAAGTTGACTACAGAGGAATTTGAACTTAGATCATAAAAACGGATGAAATGGTGCCAAGCATTTTCCCTGGTGTGCTAATGATTCTGCCAGCTTGCTGCCTTCAATTCAGTTCTGAATAATGATAAATATTATATTTCTTAACATGATTTTCTACAGTTTAGTAAGTTTGTCTAATAAAATGGATTGTGACATGGTTGATGTTTATGAACAACTCTTTTACTTGTTTCAGCCATTTGACTACAGCCATGCTGGAGCACCGCCTTTAGTCGAGCAAATCGACCCCAGGACTTATTCTTTGTAAGCCTAGTACTTATTCTATTGGTCTCTTTTTGCCGAACCACTAAGTTACGGGGATGTAAACACACCAGCATCAGTTGTCAAGCAATGGTGGGGGGACAAACACACATACATATATATATACATATATATGACGGGCTTCTTTCAGTTTCCATTTACCAAATTCACTCACAAGGCTTTGGTCGGCCCGAGGCTATAGTAGAAGACACTTGCCCAAGGTGCCACGCAGTGGGACTGAACCCGGAACCATGTGGTTGGTAAGCAAGCTACTTACCACACAGCCACTCCTGCACAGGAATTTGTTTGCAGGAAAAACATGGGTATGAAAAGGAAGGAATTGTAATAGTGTGAGTGACTTCCTGCTAATCATTTGGATGTCATTGTGTTGAAGAAGCAAAAAGCATATCAAATGTTGGAGCAGTTTTCCACAAACTGAGCATTTTAAAGTCTAGAAGTAATAAGCACTACTTGTTTTCATTTTATTACATCTTACATGGGCTTTGAGCTTAATCATTTCTTTCTGTGTACTTGAGATCTCATTTTCATACGATTAGTTTGTAAACACTTCTAGCTTTAAAATAATTTATCTTTCAGCTTGGTGATTTTATTTTCAATTAAAAACATGTAATAATTTTTGAAAGAAAGTGAGTTTGTTAGTTTGTGGGAAAGCTAAACTTAAACATAGTTCTTTATTTTATATATTTTTGCATCCAGTAACTTAACCCTTTCGTTAATATATTTCTAACAGAAATACACCCCTTAGGTGTTTCAATTATATTCTAAAACAATAATGAATTTTCACTGGTTTCAAAACAATTTTAATTTTTTTATTTATCAACATATTAATCTGGTATTTGGAACCTGGTTTAACAAACTATTTTACAATTTTTGTTTCAAAACTAATTTAATTACAGGTGAAGACAGGTATATTAAACAAAATATAAATATTAAAAAATTTTTTTAAACATCTGCATAGAAAATGAGTTATTAACTAGTCTTCAGTTGGGCAAACTACAGAATTTTATTTAGAAGTGTACATATAACTGGATTATCTATCAGTTGAACTTAATGCACATGGGACAGGTGTACCATAAAGGTAAAATTGGACAAAATACTGAAATTTATCTTTGAAGAAAATTAGAAAATGTAATACACAGAAACATAGTAAGGTCCACTATACAAATTAATCAAAATTAATTACACACCTTATAGGCAAATTAAAATTACAGATAAAAAAAAAGATAAAAACAAGGTAAATTTGAAAAAAGAAATATATAATTGAAATTACATATGAAAATTATAAATAAAAAAAATCTAATGGTTTCGTTTTCTTGGAAAGATTGTGGCTAGATCTAGTCTCTTCCAAAAAACAACGAAGAGAAATAATTTTCAAATTCTTACTACATTCAGGTACAAATTCTGTTTTTTCTATTGCTGTCAGAACTGTTGTCAGTTTTATTCATTTTTGGAAATCGAAATATCTGATCCATAATCAAACATTTTTATGTTCACTATGTATTTTACAAAATTTTCCTATCTTTCAAAAATCCTTCAAATTCAAACTTGCTACTTCAGAGCATAAAACAAGTATCTATTTCCTGTCCATTGTAAAAACAAAAATGTTTCAGACAATTAAAGTGGGAAAAAGAAATTGGGAAAAGATTTCCAAAATCTTGCAGTGTTCAATTACCACATAAAATAATGGCAGACAGTAATAACTCAATTGTTTACCTAATGAAATTATGTTTTCACAAATTTACTGACAAGATTTGTGCTAACAAAAGTATTAGCTGCTAAATAAATCTAAATTGAGCCAACAAGGAAAAATCTCTATGTGTTTGCAATGTTTCCTGTAACAAATAACTAAATTTCTTAATCACACTACTGACTCAACCCCCCCCCCCAACAAAAAGGACACCTTGGGTAGTGAAGTCCTAGATATACTCACTGTGCTTGGAAAAGCAAAATGCTCATCACCTGAACAGTTTCAATCATGGCTTCATTCAGTCATTAACAACTTAATCCAAGAACGGACTTGTCTTCATGTTTCAATTGTGAAAATAATAAAGAATTTTAGAGTATCTGAACAAATTAACCCTTTCGTTACTATATTTCTGACCAAAATACACCCCTCATGAGTTTCAATTAAATTATAAAATAATCATGAATTTAGACTAGTCTCATTAAATCCCTGTAACTTTTTTATTTATCAATGTGATATTTGAAACATAATTGAAGAAAGGGTTCTTAATCAATTCTATTGCATAATTTTTGTCTCAAAGTTCTCCATGTACTGGGGTAATGCTAGTGTCTCTCACATGTAAATATTAGTTTAGCTTCACAAATTGTACTCGCGTCATAATATTGGAAACATATTCATCGCCAAAAGGTTCCTGATTGCTCCAGTAATTTGTTATTCTGGGTAACTGTCTAATACCCATAATAATATTTATTAAGGAAGGATAGGAGAATTTTAGATTTATAAGCCCTAAAATTCACTCCATAATTGCCCACGGGCATATGGTGTAGTGATTAAGAGCGCAGGCTACTAACCCCAAGATTCCGAGTTCAATTCCAAGCTGCGGCCTGAATAATAATAATAATAACATCGAAAGATACCTTAGGAATAAGAACCCAGGTTCGAAATTTCCCCAAGACACCTGATGAAGGCTGGAGGGTATATCAGCTGAAATGTGTTAACAACAAACAAGATGAGGACAAATATCCGTCAATTGTAAATAATGTACATAATTTCTCATCTCTTAAATATAGAACTGTGCACATTGCCTGTTTTTGATTTTGTTGACTACACATTATAGTAGTGTCAGTTGGGCACTGCGAGAAAAACAGCACCATGACATTCACTCTGCCAGAAATTTGGAAATGACATGTACTGCTTGGCATTTGCCCCAGAAGCTCCAATACGAACATTTCAGAGTGTTTGGTTGTCAATTTGAGGACATGTACCGAGAGTGATAAAAATCAAACACCTCATGGTCTTTGGAGTGATCTCTGGTGATGGCAACATTATGTCTCCATTCATCTTCCCACACTCACCTTCCCAGACTGCATCCCCCTTGATTATTGCGTGGGGTGTAGTTGAGTGAGAGACTAGCAAAACTCTCTGAAACACTAAAGATGAACTGAAAGCAAGGATTATGGCAGCATTCACCAACTTAAACAACGAGACTGTCCAGAAGAGTTGCAGTAGATTCAGAAATCGTCTGGAAGCTGGGGTTGAAGCCAATGGTAATTTTATTGAATAAATTGCTCTTCAATATTTCAAGATTTTTTTCTGTAATTTTGGTAAAATATATTTGTTAAAATGAGATGTCATTTTTCCATGTTTGCATAGTTTAGATAACAGTTTATTCACTGCACCCTGTATCACTAGCACATAAAAACATGTATTATGTCTATTAAATACTATTTATCTCACTAGATGGAGTACTTCTTTTGTTGATCTTACCATCATGTTATAGTACACACACACACACACACACACACACACATATACATATATACACATACAGAGGTTGGACAAAATAATGGAAACGCCTTAAAATCTCAAACAAATTTATTTTAATATGAGTAGGACTGCCTTTGGCAGTAATTACTGCTTGAATTCTACGAGGTATAGACTCGTACAAAATTTTAATTGTTTTCAAAGGAATTTTTGTCCACTCTTCAGCTAAAACAGTCCCTAGTTCTTGTAGTGATGATGGAGGATATCGACTCCTTACTTGTTTTTCTAAAATGCACCATAAATGTTCAATAATATTGAGATTTGGGGACTGTGGTGGCCAGAATGTTCCTCGTGCCATTCAATAACAACTTTAGCAGTGTGAATTTGTGCATTATCATCCTGAAAGATTGTTTCCCCTCGGAAACAGTTCTGCACTATAGGATGAATTTGATCTAATAAAATGCTTAGTCTTGACTATTAATTCTGCCATGAAGGGAAACCATTGGGCCAGCGGATTTCCAAGATATAGCCCCCCCTCCGATCTTCACAAATGCTCCTCCATGTTTAACAGTTGGAAGAAGACATATTTGTAAGCCTTAAGGGTTTTAATTGTGTGTTAATCTATGTATTGTGGTTTCTATTCAGGTTTGGCATTATACCTGGTGCACTAAAATTGTACATTCCAAAAACATGAAAACTAAGGTTTCTCTCAGAACAGAGAAGTATGGAAAACACTGGGCAAAATACTCTTGTGTTATGGCCTTTCTCATGATTTGGTATGAAATATTTCAGATTTTGTCCAGTAACATGTGTTCAGTGATACACATGATCAGAAAAATAGAGATTTGTTGTTGGCAAGTTAATGGTAGTTTTTCAACTGCATTTTCAGTTGGAGGAAGTTATTGATAAAAATGAATGAAAGAAGCTCCCAGTGTTCGAGTGTGTGTGTGTGTGGGGGTACACAGTATAGGGCTGGCCTCAGTACTTTGGCACTAGCTCTCTTTTTTATTTGTTCATGTTTTTGTTTTTTTTGGCAAGGATTGGATTAGTCTAGTGTTAATTTGAATTGCACTTCAACAGTACATTTACATATGGTGTCAGATTACTGATCATCATGTAATACATTAATTAAATGAAATAAAGATTAAGCAGCTTAACCAATATCAGTTATCCAAGCAATCAAGTCATATTCTCTCATGTTAAATGTTTCCTGGTGGTGATGTTGTTATTGTCAAGAAGGGTAAAATAAATCATGGCAAAATTTCAAATATGGCATGTTACAGCATTTTGTCCAATAATCTACCAATTCTGCACTTCACTGCTTTCTTAAAAGTTATAACTGAATTGACTATATTCCTTTCCAAAATATATGACCTGCAGCTGTAAGAATTCATCATTATCTAGCGTGTAAATTAACTGAAAATTTTCAGTTTCTCATTGTCTTCAAAGTGTACGATATCTCTCTCTTTCTCTCTTTCCCCTCTTCTTTTTTTCTTTTGCTGTTCACCTATGTGTGTGCACACACATACATCTATAATGTAAAAAAATGTTTGTTATTAATAACTTCCCTTTCATCTTAGTATTCAAGAATTACTTAATATCTCCTTAGGTCAACTGGATATCTCATTGCTTTGCAGCTTGCTACCTGTTTTTTTTCAAAACACACTGCTCCCAAAATTAAAGGGTTCTGATATTTGAGCAATATGTATATAGTGGACATCTTTTACTTTCTATTTGGCAATATGAACTAGCTGGTTATATCTGTCATCAATCTAAGTTTTAGTGTTTTAGTTTAGTTGTCTATAAAGTTTGATTTCAGCCAGTATTAGTCCAGTATGAATCTGATTTAAAAGATTTGACCAAGTGGAACAAATAAGTCATAATTTGGGACTCTGTAGTCCACTTGAGTAGGGCACTTATAACATTTGCACATACTGACCTTTACTGTGTAGAAACATTTTTCCATGTTGAGCTGTTTTTCTACATGGTCACTCAACTTGTTAGAAACAGCAGCAAAATTTCCCCTCAAATCACATTCTACCAAAAGGAAGAACATTGGATAACAGTATTGGATACTTCTGACAAGGGTGGGTGGTCATAGCCTGAATCTCGTCTACTTAGCTAGCATTGACCTGGGCCTAAAGATATTTCCATCTTTCAGGATACAGCTTCCCTTTTTAGAATACACAATTGTTACATACAAACTGATTGTCTCTCACTCCTCTCACAAAAAAAAAAAAAAAAGCGGTGGGGAGCTGGCAAATTTTCACTTGCAAACATCTTACTAAATCATGAACCAACCAGCACAACTATCCCTCGCTAACATATGTAATTGTAATTTCATTGACAGATTAAAGAAAATTATAGGAGAGAATATAAAATGGCAACATTGCCAGGTGTGTGTAATTCCACAAATTGAGTATCAATATAAAGCTTAGATAATTTTTGTTTTCTTAATTCAGATTGTGGCAATAAAAACATAACAAATGAAATTAGGGCATCAGTTTTTAACTAAGTTGTAGTGATGGTAATGAGTTAGATGAAAGCAGTAGGAAATATTACACAGTTAATGGTTTAAGGTGGAGTTGTCTGGAATGGTAGTGTTATGTGTGCACTGCATGATGAAGAGAGTGATCTTATCAGAGTGAGCCAATACTACTGCTGCTGCTACTACTACTACTACTAATAATAATAATAATGCCAAAGGCAACACAAAACTGATTTGATGTGAAAATGGTTGATTTATGGATTTCATTGCTATTTGTGTGAGTTCTGTTTTGTGTTTGTCATTTGGTTTATGGCAGTAGAATGTTCCGAATAAATGGTGGCGGAGAGGAAATATATATCTGAACTAACTTGTATGCTTGAAATATTGGAACCGTCTTCATCTTAGGCTACAGCACCACCATACACTTGTATACCCCCATCCCTTCAATGTTTCTTGCTTTGTTGTTGTAGTTAACATAAATATGCAGAATATATGGTTAGTGATATGAAGTGATAAAAGACACTAACATTCACATAGATGGTGGAGATGTTTTATTGATTTACTTACACAGAAAAGATGGAAGGTTCTGGTCAGAATATTTGGCAGTTGTTTAAACATTTTGTTGTGCGTCTGTGTTTGCATAAACGTGTGTGTGTGAGAGGGAACGATAAATGATTTACTACTTTATTTGTTTGTTTGTGTTCCAGTAATAATGCTAGAGGAAAAGCTAGTCCTTCATATATCAAAGAATTACTATGTGGAACAAAAGACTTCAAAATAACAAAATAATTGTACCCAATTGGACAAATAAAAACTTTGTTTTACATGTATATGTGTGTGTGTGTGTTTATGGAGGAGTTTTGAAGTAAGGTGGTTTAGGCAGCTTTGATTCAGTCTAACTGAGTTGAATGGAAGTTGGAAATTTCATATAGATGGACAATTGGACATGTTTTTATATTTGCTGTTGATAATGCTTCCATATTTTTCTCTGCCAGTGTCTTCAAAAGCAACTGATGAATAGCTAAGATTAGATGAAACCCACTGAATAAGTAGAGATAACAGTAGTTGTTGTTAAGCTAAGGACTATTAGTTTCACACTCAATATATCCAGAGGATATATGTTTTTATATTGTTACATGTGCATACTCACACATGTAAGCACAACACATTAGTGTATATCCAACAAACTGGCTCATGTGTAACTTTGTTATTCATTAAATCAATACAAATAATTGTTAGTTGCCTGGTCATTCAAAAAACACCATGCAACACTTGTATGGAATCAATATGTTACTTTTGTAATTAATTGATAGTTAAACAGTATTAATGTTATTGATAATGTTTATTGCAAATCTACAAATGAGAAATTTATCATTTAATTTTGACATATTTATTCCAAATTTATTACGAATAAGATATTTATTTTAATATAGGAAATATATTTGCTGATCAGATGACTTGATCCAAGATGAATTGAAACTGAAGCAATTACGTCATGAAAGTGTCATTCTAATCATCTAATAACACACAAAACTTGTTAAATTCACTTTTAATTTGATGAAGTATCGAAATTTTTGTCATGTAACTGCAGCTGTTTGAAAGTTTGTTAATGGCCAGTTCTTATAGGCCTCAGTTTCTTTTATATTTTTGTTTTCGTTTTCCTTCAAATATAGATTTATTGATTGACTTTGACCTCATGACATCAGTCATTGGTGAGTTATAATTAGTCACATTCCAGTTCATTTCTTTTGGTCATCATTTCTTCTCTCTTTTTGTCTTTTTCTTCTTGTCTTTCTCTTCTTGTTTTAGAATTTATGTCTACTACTTCATCATATGAGGTATATAAGTATATTTCTGT
This sequence comes from Octopus bimaculoides, assembly GCF_001194135.2. Taxonomy (NCBI): domain Eukaryota; kingdom Metazoa; phylum Mollusca; class Cephalopoda; order Octopoda; family Octopodidae; genus Octopus; species Octopus bimaculoides. The sequence goes on from NC_068984.1 coordinate 77,580,600, forward strand.
ATAGTAGAAAAAAGTGTATAGAAATTAGATTTCTTTTGTGTAGATTATATTGTTTTGAATGTGTTGTTACAAAGAAAGTGGTAAGCAAATAGACATAAGTTAATCTGGAAATATTGGCATAAATGATAAAGTCTATGCATGCAGACACATATGTGTGCTCACACACACATGTGTGTGTGTGTATGTATACACAGAGAAAGACAAGATAAGTGGAATGATGATGACAAGCAAAAGAATAGAATCTGAAAGTGACTAAGTATGGCATGTCATGAAGTTATTGGTGTTAACCAATATGACAAAAACAAATCCTTTGTCCCTTAATTAACACCAAAGAAACAAATGAATATAAAACTGAGACGTATAAGAACTGACTGTTTTCAAGCTTTAGGACATCGGCAGTAGAACTGTGCCAGCAAACAGGTCACAAGTGTTCACCAAAAATGTTGACACCTCATGGAATATACTGAAAGTGGATTTAACATTTTTGTGCTTAATTACCATTTTAATTTACATTGTTGGTGCTGGTGTCACATAAAAAGCACTGGTGCTGGTGCCATGTAAAAAACATTGGTGATGCTGCTATGTACAAAGCATCCAGTACACACTGTAAAGTGGTTGGTATTAGGAAGGACATCCACCTGTAGAAACCAAACCAAAACAGATTATGGAACTTGATGTTGCCTCTGACCTTGCCAGCTCCTGTCAAGACATCCAACCCATGCTCGCATGGAAAACAGACTTTAAATGATGATGATGATGATTTACCTCATGTGCAATTATTATGCTAGATCTGACAAAATCATTAGAGTATCAGGAAAAACAAGATTTGCAGTATTTGTTCTGTTGTTAACATTGATGAGAAATGGGGAGCTAAAACGAACTATAGGGTGAAAAAGATGGATACACAGGGACAGATGCATAGGGTGAGTATAGTGAATGATGAACAAAGATGGAGAAGGTGTTGAAATTGATAGTAGATATGAGAGAAAGTTATGGATAACGTCATAGGAAAATAAAGTGATAATTTACCTAGATGGATGGATCTTTTTAAGACAGCAAATCACCAATCCTCTTGGTTCTCCATCTGGTTCAACGTCATATGGTTGGTTTTGCTACTTTTCCCTGCGTCTCCCCTTCCACAGATTCCAGATGCATTGCACGATGATACCAATGCAGTCTTCTCTCTTGCACAATATACTGACTCCTATTACGCTCAATTTTTCTTTCAATACATTTGCCCTTTGTCATACATGCACATGACGTTGCACATCCGGTGGAGTATGCTTGCTTTATTTCTTTCTACTCACTTTTCAGTACCATGTAGCATTGTTGGTCATCACAATTTGCCTTTCACTTGGAGAGAGAGGCTTGGATCCATCTATTAGAGAAGTCTTTATTTTCAACATATTTGCATGCATAGCCTGGTCATGCTACTTCATATATTAGATCTGTAATTGAGAGTGAAGCAGTATTATTGTTTCCATGGATAAAATTTTTATCTTTATAACATTGTATCACTATGCTAGAGATTTAAATTACATCTCTGTTTTCATTCCAAAGTGTTACAATTTAGAGCTGTTTAAATCATGACACTTAAACTCATGCTCTGGAAAGCAGAATGACAATATAGATTGATAACATCATCATTATATATATATA
>NC_068984.1:77582395-77585059 GCF_001194135.2 Octopus bimaculoides
CAAATCAAGTGGTCTTGGTTCATTTTGGACATTACTTTATGGCAGTTTTCAAAGAATCTTTAGTGTTATGGGCATGTTCATTGACCTCTCTCTCAACAATGCTCCACATGTAATAGTCCAATGGATTGGGATCTGAGAAATTAGGAGGCCAAATGTTAAGGCTTATGTGATCATGATAACTTTCAGCCATATATTCCTGCATTACTTGAGCCTTGTATGATGGTGCAAAGTCTTGCTGAAACATTTATGGCCTTCCTTTGCATAGACTGTCTATCCAGGGCTTAACAGCTGTTTCCAGGACCTCATCGTAGTAGGGAGTGGGGTCAGAGTTAACTATAAGGCCTTTTGGAAAGAAGTAAAGAGGCATCATGTGTCCTCCATTGCTGACAGCCCCTAAAACCATAACAGTTGCAGGAAATTTTGTATGTATAACTCTTAGAACTTTATAGAGATCTGCACATAACCATCTGTCATTTCTTCTGTTAATTTTTTGATGTTGGTTGAAACTTTTCTCATCTAAGAAACATCAAATCTTCTGCTGTTGGAAATTTCAGTTTGTTTAAGAGCCTTTTAGATCTGACGTAGCGATCTTCTTTCGCTTTTCTGACATAAATTGACCTTTTCTCATCATACAAAGCCTGTATATCTGATGACTTCATGGACAACATTTCTGATTGTTCCTTCTGACACTTGGAAATCTTTTGCAATTGATCTCATGGAATTTTTGGGATTGTAAACAATGGACTGTTTACTTGCTGGATAAATTCAGGCGTTCTGATGATTTCAGAGTATTTAAAATGCTTTTTATGCTTTGATACTAGTGATAAGTTTCCATCTTACAAACTTTATTGGTTAAAGATCTGATGACTTTTAAAAATCGAAATATTTCGAAATCGTTATGCTCAGCTGTTATAGACATAAGAGCATATCTTTTCATTTCTTGAGTAATCTGAAGGTCTCCCCTTTTTTTTTCGAAAACATTGAATCTATAGAGTTAGCAAAAAATGCAACAATGACCAAAAATAGGTATGTCTTCAAATATCTTGTACTTGTATATAATATATATAGAATCATAATGTTCTGTAGATTCAGAAAATGCGATTTTTTAATGTAGTATGAAAAACAAAATACTTTCACTTATAAATGACCACTTGAAATGATTATTGATTTGTTACTGGATTTCAGAAAAATTCACATATGATAAAAATGTTCATGTCTCAATATTACTATCTTCAAACCAATGGAAAGGTTTTTATTTCTTTCATATCCCTCATGATAGATAAAATGCTAACACAAGAAATGAAAAGACATTGTCATTGTTGGTGTATGTGCAGAGCACATCAATTTAGAAATTGCCATCTTTCTAAATGTTGTAAGATCTTTTGTACAAAAAGTTCAAATGAAATGGAAACCTCTGGCAGGAATGTTTCCAATGTATCAAAGAGAAAGAAATTTGGACGCAATAAGGACACCACAGTACATTCAACATATTGGAAACATTATCAATGACGATCCCAGAAAATCAATGAGAGCCATCATTAAAACACTTCAGGTGTCAGAGTGAACTGTCAGAATTGTGGTGCATATATAAATTGGTCTTTCTACAGTATTTTGCAAAGACATAGGCCAACTGTTTGATCAATACTGAGTGGTTATTTAGCAAGGGCAGAAACCCTCACAGATATGGCTTTGGTTCTTCTCTAATAAGAAAAATTTTGACCAAGACCAAAAGTCTTAATAGAAGAAATGACAGATGGCTGCATGCAGATCCTTCTGATGTCCCCAGCATAAGGTACACTAAGTTTCCAGCAACTGTGATAGTTTTTGGAGCGGTGGGCAACAAAGTTAATATCATACAACCTCGTATCTTTCTGCAGGGTTTCAGAATTAATGCTACTGGATACATTGAGGTGCTGGAGACAGTTGTTCCATCCTGGATGGATGAAGTATATAATGGAAGGCCTATGTGTTTCAACAAGATTGGTACTTTCTCACCAAGCCCATGTAACCCAAAAAATGGGCGTCTGACAATCTTTATAGTCATGTGACACCAAACTTGCCTGATTTAAATTCCATAGATTGCTAATTTGGAACATTGTTGAATAATTGATATCCTTCCAACACCATAACTTTACTGAAGGCCACTGTTGTCCATGTAATGTCTGAAATGTCTAAGGACCATTTAGTGTAGTGGTTTGCAACTATTTTTGGCCTATGGACCCCTTTGATTCCTATTTTTCTTAGGTGGGAACATAAGAAGCATCAGTTGTGGTGTGCAAGAGAGACGAATGCCCTGGTATGGACATGTGGCAAGAACGGACAAGGATAGCTGCGTGAAAAAGTGCCAAACCCTAACAGTTGAGGGAAGAGGTAGGCCCAGGAAGACCTGGGCTGAGGTGGTGAGGCAAGACCTTTGAACATTGGGCCTCACCGAGGCGATGACTTCTGACCGAGACCTTTGGAAATATGCTGTGCGTGAGAAGACCTGGCAAGCCAAGTGAGTCCTAAATCCAAGGCCTCTGCTAGGGGTGTAGCCAGCCCACTTATGCGTACCTTTCCTTCATTGGACACTAAACTCCGCTTGCGAAGACTTTTTGAGGCAAGTGAAATTGAAATCAAACTAAATTCGACGACTGGCACCCATGCCAACATCGTCTCCTTCAT
>NC_068984.1:77585395-77587129 GCF_001194135.2 Octopus bimaculoides
GACACGTAAAAGCACCCACTACACTCTCTGAGTGGTTGGTGTTAGGAAGGGCATCCAGCTGTAGAAACTCTGCCAAATCAGATTGGAGCCTGGTGTAGCCATCTGGTTTCACCAGTCCTCAGTCAAATCGTCCAACCCATGCTAGCATGGAAAGCGGACGTTAAACGATGATGATGATGATGATATTATTAGGAATTGTATAAAAAAATTTTTTAAATACTTTGTGTTTGTAGAAGTATAACCGATTTATTGCTCATAAACTTTAGCAACAAAATCTTTTATGGACCCCCACTGATTTAGTGCATGCATGTCAGCAATTCTAGTCCCACACTGAAGTAGTCATTGTAGCTGAAGGCAGATTTGCAGAACAATTTAGGAAAGCTTACCAAGACCAAATGCACACATTCTTATTAAAATACATTTAGCCTTTGGTAGATTAGTTGTTTTATTAAAGCATGGTTGATGCCAGTACCACCTGACTGACCCTCATGCCGGTGGCACATAAAAAGCACCCACTACACTCTTGGAGTGGTTGGCATTAGGAAGGGCATCCAGCTGTAGAAACTTTTCCAGATCAGATTGGAGCATGGTGCAGCCTTCTGGTTTGCCAGCCCTCAATCAAACCATCCAACTTATGCCAGCATGGAAAGCGGACGTTAAACGACAATGATGATGATGTCTTCGCACATCTCTTGCAACCTGTTCTTTATGCATTATTGTGTGTATTTTTTTGTAACAGCTTCTTTTGTTTTTTCACGTTGTTACCATATTCCCACCATTTAACTTGCAGGAACTGCCTATTTTAACCCTTTCATAACTATATTTCTCACTAAAGTACAACCTTAATGTGTTTCATTTAATTCCTAATCATAAATTTAAACTGATTTCATTAAACATCTATAACTTTTTATTTCTCTGCTTGTGGTTTTTAGAACACAACTTTAAAGGTTCTTAAATCAATCAATTATATATTTTTTTCTCAGAGCAAATCTAGTTGTAGATAAATACAGGCTAATTTAGCGAAATGTAAAGTTCTTCAATTTTCTTTTAAAAAAAAACACCTCTGTAGAAAGTGAGCTACTATCTAATATTTAGTTATATTTACCTAATAAAAGAATATAAAATTTGATGCAAAAGTATTGCATACATTGAATTTTCAGTTGAAGTAAAATGCATACAAAACAATAAAGATAAAAATAAAATATATTGGAATCTCTGTTTGTAGAAAACTACAAAATGAAATAAATTCACATACATTGCGAAATGAAATATTCACGTAGATTTATAAATACACACAAACACAATAATTCACAAATGAATTAATCAAAAGTTGTCACTCACCTTACAAGTAAATTGAAATTACAGATAAATAAAATGTGACTGGGTGGTGAGAATTTTGCTTCCCAACCACATTGTTCTGGGCTCAGTCCCACTGTGTGGCACCTGGGGCAAGTGTCTTCTCCTATAGACTTGGGCCGACCAAAGTTTTGTGAGTGGATTTGGTTGGCAGAAACTGAAAGAAGCCCATCGTATGTGTGTCTTTCTGTTGTGTTTTGTCCACCACAACCACTTGAAAACCAGTGTTTGTATGTTTACATCCCCACAACTAAACAGTTCTGCAAAAGAGACCAATAAAATATGCAGCAGACTTAAAAATAAATACTGGGAGCAGTTCATCATCATCATCATCATCATCATCATCATCATCATCATCATCATCATCGTTTAACGTCC
>NC_068984.1:77587357-77601176 GCF_001194135.2 Octopus bimaculoides
ACTCAGAGTGTAGTGGGTGCTTTTACGTGTCACCCGCACGAAAACGGCCACGTTCGAAATGGTGTCTTTTATGTGCCACCCGCACAAGCCAGTCCAGGGGCACTGGCAACGATCTTGCTCGAAAATCCTACGGGAGCCAGTCAGGAGGTACTGGCAACGGCCACGCTCAAAATGGTGCATCTCATGTGCCACCCGCACAAGAGCCAGTCCAGGGGCACTGGCAACGATCTTACTTGGCTTGCCGGGTCTTCTCACGCACAGCACATTTCCAAAGGTCTCGGTCAGTAGTCATCGCCTCGGTGAGGCCCAGTTCAACTAAAATTCCAAGATGCTGCTCCAGCATGGCCACAGTTTAATGACTGAAACCAGTAAAAGAATAAATATAATTAGGTAAATTTGGAGGACTTATTTTATAAAAATCAAATTGGATCTATACGATATACCAAATCAGGAAGTTGAGGCTCAAATGATAAGATCTATAGAATCTATATTCAGAGTGGAACTAATCTAATAATTTCTTACCATGACCTCAACAGTTCTTATTATTATTATTTATGCATATATGTGTATATAGATATTGTTGTACATATTACTATGTAAATGTGTGTATATTTATGTTAGAGTTCCCAAGTAGGTAGTTTCAAGGTATCATCAATTAATAAAATGAATATCTACCTTATAGATCATTTCATTTTCTTTGTTTCATTTTCTTCTGCTTAGGGGTCATACCAACTGTGTAATTTATTGAAGCTGTTTATCACATTTTTGGAATGAAACTAGGTTTATTCTAAATATCATTCAGTGTACCAATGTTTATTTAATCATCATTAGATATACAACATAATAAGTATTTAATATTTTTTTTTATTTCCATAAAAAACACTTTACTAATTTTTATTGGACAAGTAGGTAAGAATATTCTCACGAAGTGTGTAGGTCTTTGGAAAATTGTGTAGATTCTTTGAAGTAATTGTTTTTCCAATGGTGAGTCATATTTCTTTGCTGATTATTTAAAAATATGCAGTTCCTTTGATATCTATGTCTGACAATTTATACGCAACAGAGAATTTTCTTTTAATAATAGCCCAAGACATCTAAGAATAAAGGCCTTATTAGATTTCTTTACATCTTTATATAGTTTTCTTTTTTCTTTATTGGATCCAAGCAAAATTTTTTCGTTTGAGACATTTTGTAAGAAGTTAAGTACTGTGAAATAGACAATAGTTTTTCATTGTATCATTGCAAAATAAATATGACAGTACAAAATAGTGTGGAGTGGGGGGACATGGGAAATCACATGAAAATCTGTGAAGACATTGTTCCAAAAAAGTTAAACAAAACAATGTATGAACAAAAACCAAATATATATATTGTGATAATGTATACAGTACATAGGTATATATCTGTAGAAGTCTTTTTATATACTATCCATCTGGTTGTCTGATGACAAAAACATGAGATAAGGTGGAATTAGATGTTTATAGTACAAAGAATACTAAAAGTGGATATTACTAAAATCTCATGTTGTGGGCTCTCCTGTGGTACATAACGGATGGGGATTCTACATTTTGCTGCTGAACAACCTGTACTGATGCTTTGTTCATAGTGATCAAATGTTTTTGTAGTGTACATTGAGTTCACTCCCTCCATCGAATCAATGTTGCTTTTACGGGTGCATGATATATGCCATACGCCAGATCTCAAAGTGATCACTGAGTAATGTGAGATGAAGTGATTGCTCAAGAAAACAATGCAGCACCCAGTCCAGGAACTGAAACCATGATCTCGCCGTTGTGAGTGCAACACCCTAACTACTAGGCCACAAAATCATATGTGATGTCCTAGATACAAACATTTTTTTAAATGGTTAATTACACTTAAGAAATTATAGGGGAACATTTTTGTCGATATCAAATTTTTCTGAAATCCAGTGTCCTAGATGTCAAATGATCACTTCAAATATTCATTTATTAATAAAATAAATTTTGTTTTCCATCCTACTCCAAAAACAATGGCAATTTTCAAATCTTCAGATCATTCTGATTCCAAATATACACATATACTTCTTTTTATTAAGCTAGGGTCACAGAAAAATTTATGACATTTTGAAAAATGCCAGGTCACCACTTGATCTGAAAATAACATCACTTGTAATTTTACAACTGTTTGGTTGGATTTAGCTGAAAAACTTGTTTATCATGTTTTAGCTTTATTTTCTCCTAAATCTATCCCTTATGCCAAATTTCAACAAATTTGAAAACGTAATTGTGTTTAGCCATTGAGTGACTTTCGGAATCACAGTTTTGCTGCTTCTCTATCTCTCATTTTTTTTCCTATTTTTACTAATATGTCTGTTACCTTCTGTGTAGATATTTTCATTTTGTAATTTCACTTAGCATATGGGGAACGTGACAGAGAGGTGTGTTCCACACACTGTTTTCTTATGTCACTGGGGACTTATATGTATTTGAAACTCAGGCTTCTATCCTTTGCTATTCTGAGTTTTCAAACTTTGTTTTATATATATATATATATATATATATATATATATATATATATATATATATATATATATATATATTCTTATTCTTTAACAAAAATAGTATCATATTGGTGGCATGTAAAAAGCACTGTTCTAGCATGATCGTGGTTGTGGCAGATGCTGGCACCTGTGCCATTGACACATAAAAGGCACCCACTGCACTCTTGGAGGAAGGCTATCCAGTTGTTGAAGCCTTGCCAAATCAGATTGGAACCTGGTGCAGCTCCCCAGCTTCAGTCAAACTGTCCAAACTCATGCCAGCTGGGAAAGTGGACGTTAAACAATGATGATGATATTTATTTATATCTATCTATCTATCTATCTATCTATCTATCTATCTATCTTTATACATATATAGATATAGATATATATGTGTGTGTGTGTGCGACAAGGAGAAAAATTTTGATATCTAGTAACTTTAAGTTATGCTTCTATAAATCTATATGTGTCTGTGAGGAGAGATAATACATGAAATATCAGTCCTCAGTGGTAATAATATTCATTGTAGGTTGCTTGGTCATGCTAATAATATAAATGCTATTTTATATATGGAATTAACATGTTATCTATGTAATAGATTGTGAAGTAACATTATTGTTATTGATAATATATTTATTACATATTTATTGCAAATATACAAATAAGAAATTTGTTTTTGAAAAATTAGTATGTTTCATTATTTTGAGTAAGCACAATGAAATTTGAAAATTATAATTATTTGATCAATATAACATTACTAGTCAGCAAACTTCACCAATTACATCTTTGAGGTTTAGCATGTACATTATGTATGTATCGTGGAGGTGCAATGGCCCAGTGGTTAGGGCAGCGGACTCGTGGTCATAGAATCGCGGTTTCAATTCCCAGACCGGTCGTTGTGAGTGTTTATTGAGTGAAAACACCTAAAAGCTCCACGAGGTTCCGGCAGGGGATGGTGGCGAACCCTGCCGTACTCTTTCACCACAACTTTCTCTCACTTTTACTTCCTGTTTCTGTTGTGCTTGTAATTCAAAGGGCCAGCCTTGTCACACTGTGTCACGCTGAATATCCCCGAGAACTACATTAAGGGTACACGTGTCTGTGGAGTGCTCGGCCACTTGCACGTTAATTTCACGAGCAGGCTGTTCCGTTGATCGGATCAACTGGAACCCTCGACATAGTTAGCTACGGAGTGCCAACAACAATATGTATGTGTCTCTGGTATAATTGTACTGTCATTTATGATGTTCATGTTTGTTTGCATTCTTTACACCTAATTTTTTGTGTGTATGTTTGTGCACATCTGTCATGTCTCTAATAACCTCAACTTTATTATCTTACATTACAAATGAAGTGAGGTGATAAGAGTAAATGACTAAGGGGAATAATTCTTGCACTAATTTTATTTGCTGAATAAATTTTCTTCATGAAATTTTACTAATTGAAACAAGCGATGATAATAGTTGACAGAAAATTGTTGGTGTACAAAAACAAAACTCTTTACAGTATTTAGTTATGTACTCTTACATTACATCAGATTTTAAATTGTTTTAATGTTGACGTAGTCTTCTTCTTAGTGGGTCCAGTGGTATACATAATAATTATAAGTTTGTGTACAGTGCACAGTAGTAATATGCTGGAGTCTGTTGAATATATTATTCTCCCAACTCAAATTATTTGGGCTTTATTCCTATGTTAGAAATCATTATTGTTAAAGTGAAAATCTTTTTCCCCCCATGTATTCAATTTTAGTATTTTTAAAAGTGAAGATTATGTGGATCAAATGCCACAAAAATATAAAAGTCATGCATTTTAAAGCTATAATAAATACATAAAATTGACTATATCTTGCTTTTTAGAATAGGTACACCATATCCCTATATTTTCCTCATCATATTTACAAGTAAACTTTTTTAGAATCATATATTATGTTTTGGTGTAAAATACTTTGAAAATAAATCATAAAAATTCCATAACACATTTTTTGATTTTAATAGCAAACTTTACAGTACTCTTTTATATGTGAGAGTGCATAACTTCACCTTAAAATAAACAGAAATAAGAGCATTGTGATGTGAGCAGTTTAAAGTGTTATAAGACTGACAAATACATGTTGTTAGGTTGGTGCTTGTCATATGCTATTTTGAGCATTAAAGTATTCAGTCTAGTTCAGTTCAGTTCTCCAAGTGAATAAATTTTGAGGAAGTTGGGAGCAGAGTGGCCAGTCTCTGTCAGAAATGGAAACAGAGGAATTTGGGCCTAAAAGATTATGTAGAAATGGCTAGCATCTACTTCACGTTTCTGGAAACATCTGACTGAATTGAAGCATATGTCTTTTCATTTTTTGTAGAAAGAGTAAGTTTAACTGATCAGGAATCCTTCTGTTGTCAGCATTTATTCCAGTGGATCTTGGAATTCCATAACTGATAATGCATGAAGGTTGCAACATTTACAGAAATGCCTGAGTGGCAACTGTGCCTAGACGTGGCCATTGTTTGGGAGATATGCTATTTCCATATCTTGTTTTTTGGGCCAAACTGTATTCTTAGGTTAAGTGCAAACTGGGGATGGACATTTGGCATCAGGAGTATTGTCAGGTGTTCACTGGACTGAAGTAAGCTGACCCACCCTCTAGTGCAACACTCAGTCGGTGTCTCTCTGTTTTTGAGTTGTGATATGTCTAACAGCTGATATCATTCGTTGGGCAGATTCAGCTATCAGCTCAGTCTACTGTGAAAATCAATCCAGTGTCATCATGTGGCAGAGAAGAGCCAATTGTCTTCCTCTACCTGATAAGATTGTCTAGAGGACATACTCAAAAGGTTTGTAAACAGTTTTTCCTTTCAGACCAACTCCCTACAACTATTTGAAAAAGAAAGTGAGGGTAGCAAGTCAAGTGTTACTCTCTAGTAAATATTTTGAAAGGTGTGTAAGAGTACCTGAATTACTGTGACTAAATGGATCTACAATTTAATTATATGGCTGTAGGTTGGAAAAGATACTTGCCTTTGTGTCAGGGTAATTCAAATCTGTATGATTATCCCCAATCAAGTTGACTCTAATTTTGCCATTTTGGGTATATTTGTTATTTTGTTCTTTATCATTTATTTATTAATGTCTCTTTATTGGTGTTCTCAACTTTTTACCTGATGTAAATCCCTGAAGTTTTTACATTTTGTTCTTGTTCTGTCTTCAACATCCTCACTCCATGTACCCATATACAGAATCATTATTGTTATTAGGCACTGAAAATCTTTCTCCTAATTATCTGCGGTTTCATCCTTAATAATCAATTACATCATCATTACCATTAATGGCAATTATCTATTTTTATTTTCAGGAAACTTGAAATGAAGGTTAAAAAGAAGGACAGTAAGAAATTAAAAGAAGAAACAGATGCAACTGACTTTGACTCCTCTGATGATAAATCTCTCCGGCTGTGCACCAAAAATGTCAATGGTCAAATGTTTCTGGTTATGGCACCCGAAAATGAAAACTCTTCTTTATTTGACTCATCTGTGGAGACTGATGCTGGAAACTCATCTGATGCTGTTGATGAAGATGATTCTGAAATAAGCGTAGTTCTGTTGAATGATTCTAAGTCTAATGAAAACACTGTTATTGAGGATGAATTTATGGATCAAACCTTAACTGTACCTGGTTCAACTATTTCCACCTCAGCTCCAGTCATTTTGCCAATAATTTCTCCCTCAGTTTTAACAGATCCATCAATTAATAGCAACCTTACATCACTGCTTCCCCCAGATTTGACAGAAAATGTGTCAGTCAGTAGGGACTCTTCTTTAAATGCAGCGGTTTCTCTTCTTACAGACTCAGCTCCTGTGCTCACGGCAAATATAAAGAAGGAACCTGGGATTGAACCTATTTCTGCTTTAGCTCCATCATTAGTCACAAAAAGTGAGCCTATTATTTTGAACCCTCAAGCAATGGACACAAGTGCTGGCAGTCCTGCCATCAAATCTGAATTTGTAAACAGTGAAAACCAGCTGAAGGTAAATACACTATTACATACTGATGGTTCTGTGGATTCATCTGGCACTTATAAAATCAGTGTACCCATTTCATCACCTGCTTATCAAAAATTTACTATTGATAATAAGACAACAAATTCTGCTGTCTTACCAAAGAACATAATAGTCAAATCTTCTCAACCATTATCTCAGACCAATCTGAAAAATATTCTTTATTCATTCAATGCTATTTTAAAAGCTACTCAAAGTTCAACAGAATCAAGTGGAAATGTTCCACCTAAGGGGACACATGCAATTCTATTAAATGGAACCAATACTGTTTACTCAGCTTTAGAGCCTAATATGTCGAGCTGCATTTCAAATTCAAGTCTCAATGTGCTCCCACCAAAATCTATTTCAGCTGCAACTTCAACATTAGCAAACACAATATTAAAAACTGAAAATCAGCCTAAAATTTCCCCACTTCCTGCAACTACTTTGCCAAAGAAGGTATTTGTTGTTCCTGTGTCATTACCTTCAAATAATTCTCAAGTTGTACACCTTACTATGGTTTCTAATTCTCAGACTACTCCAGTACCATCTCCTGTAACTTCTTTTAAGTATATGTCCAGTGCCTCTTCAGTAGGTCCCATTCTGAAGAATTCACAAAACACTACTATAATAGCTAAACCAACTTTTGCAGTAGCTAATCAAGTGGCTACTACTACGTCAACATCTTCATCAGCTTTTCCTCTTCACACAAATCCTTTAGGAAATGTTCTGAATAACAGTTCTCCAACGTCTTCACAGATGACTCCTTGTGTCCTTGTATCAACATTGGTAGATCAAGCTTCACCTGCTGTGACCAGTGATGACAAGACAATTCTACATAATGGTTATGTGTCTTCTAATGTTTATCAGGTTGTTAAAAGCAGTAATTCTTCAATCTCTGCTAATGTTCCTACACAAGCTATCAACTCGAAAGAAACTTTTAAAAAATCTTCAGAATTGATTCTGCCAAATGGTGTTACAGCCACACCAAAAACACCTACAACGAATATTGCTATTCTTGAAGACTTAGACTCTCATAAAACAATTCATGCTATCACCAAAACAACATCAAGTTACAATCTCAACAAAGGTATTTGCACTATTCCAAAATTCAGTTCTACAGCTGATGGCTCTTTGACTAAAACTCAGCAAAAGCCTACAGGCACCTACACTTCAATTGTAGGTGACAAAACTTCTTGGTTAATTCTACCTGCAAGTACTTCAGATGCCAAGAACTCTTCTGCAGTGAAGACTACTACAATTGAACCAAATGTTCAGGTGGTCGTCTCTTCTGCTTCCCCTTCAACAACTACCACCATCACTACTACCAAAAACTTACAGGATTCATTTCCTAAATCAGAAGAAATTATAAAGAGTTCTTCATCAACAAATTTTGTCCCCCATATAAAATATGCTATCAGTGTACCAAAATCCAAAAAACTTTTCCCAAGACCACTTGCTCCCAAGACAGAAATATCTACAGTGATTTCATCAACTACTATTAATCCTCTGAGTCATAATGTACCATCAACATCTTTAAACTTGTCATCTTCACAAAATGCTAGTAATTTTTTGGTATCAACTTCTAATTCTAGTAAAGCCAAACAAACTTCTTCATTATCAATTTCTCCTCCAAATTCTACAACTAGTGTTTCATATTCCTCTAACTTTAGCAAACCAATGGTTTTTATTGGTCCTATAAATCCTGATGATTTGCTTAATCTGGCCAAACATATCCCATCTGCAGCTCAGTCTGTTTTCCAGGCTTCTCATAAAACATCTGAAAGTGTGAGGATCATTCACCCCAGTGATATCTATAAAACCAAAAGTAATACCAACTTACCTAAATTATCACCATCCTCATCGCAAAACATTATCTTAGTTCCACCAGAGTCTCTTCCTGAACAAGTCAGCTTTGCCCCTTCAGTAACATCAATCAAAAATAAGATCAGTAACCCTCTTATACTGTCTACATCTACACAACAGCCAAAAAATGCTAATGCAGCCAAAGGACTTTCCTTATTAAATACTAACACTGGTACACAGTCAGCACCAACATTGTTACAAGCCTCCAACTGTAATAACAATGCAAGGTTTGTGACTAAAAGTGTACACAACAATATCCCTGTCATGTTTTCTCCATCCTCGACATCATCATCTGATCCTCTAAAGCTTAATGTAACTACTGCAGTAGGATCTAATCCAGTTTATTCACAATCTCAATTAAAGCTGAGTCCAGCTGGAGTATCTACAGTAGCCTCTGTTATTTCTAAACAACAACCACAACAGCAGCAGCAGCAGGTGACATCTGCTAATATTAGTCCAGTGATCAAGGTTAAACAAGAATTACCAGATGATACAGTCAGCAATGTTGCTCCAGTAGTTTCTCTGGTAAACAGTCAGGAAAATGCAACTGCTAATTCTCTTGTAAAACTAACTTCTTTTTCTCACAATCAAGTTAATCTGAAACTGGGGAAAGTTTCCAGTGCTTCTGATACCATGAGTAAACCTATATCTACACATGTAGTTAACTATGTTACAAGCCCTAAGTCTGCTGTGCCTCAGTTTGTTAAGCTGACAAAAGTTGTTGACAATGTCAGGAAGAAATTTCAACTTCCAACATCGGCAAGCCAACCCAGTCAGTCAGAACAGTTACTTTTTAAAGTGCAGCAACCAGAAACTCAAGTAATGCAAGCTCCTGATACATGCGATAACTCCAAAAATGTCAAAAGTACTACTAGTTTGACTGCTAATTTTCGTATCACTTCTACTTCATCTTTGATCCTGCCGACTCATCTAACCAATACCAAAACCACAACTGTTTCTTCAAATAACTCTTCTTCAAAACCAGAATCTGTAGTAATTTCAGACAGCCAATCAGATCTGGGGAATTTAAAATCCATCTGTCAGAAAGAGGATGAAAATCCTATGACATTGAAAATTGATTCCATATTTTCTCTGCGGGATAACTCTAATTTTACCATAAATGCTCCTAAAGATAATTGGAAAATAAAATCTGAGGAAGAAATGACTAATAATTTTTTTAAACCAGTGGTTTCTTCATTAGCCGACATAAAACCAGTGGTTTCATCATTAACTGACATAAAACCAATGGTTTCATCATTAGCTGACATAAAACCAATAGTTTCATCATTAGCTGACATAAAACCAATAGTTTCATCATTAGCTGACATAAAACCAGTGGTTACTTCGTGGGCAATCTCAAAACCAGTGATTTCTCCAGGTACCACTTCTAAAATAGTAGTTTCTTCATTACCCACCCCAAAACCAGAAGTTAACTCCTTTATCTCCTCTAAATCAATGGTTTCGTCAACGACCTCCATAAAACCAGTGGTGACCACTTCGAAACCAGTGGTAACCACTCCAAAACCACTGGTAACCACCCCAAAACCACTGGCATCCGCTTCGAAACCAGCGGCAACTACTCCGAAACCAGCGGTAACCACTTCGAAACCAGTGGTAACCGCTTCGAAACCAGCGGTGGCAACTTCGAAATCAGTGGTAACCACTTCGAAACCAGTAGTGCTTTCATCCTTGACCACTTCAAAACCAATGGTCATCTCATTGAACACTTCAAAGCCAGTAGTTTCTTCATTTAACACCACTACACCAGTGGTTACTACACTAACAAACTTACAACCTTTGGCTTCTATATTTCCAAGACCTCAATCAATGGTTTCCCTAATTCCAAATCCTTCCCAGCCTGTAGTTTCATTACTTTCAACCCCTCAGCCTACACTTGCTTCATTGAGAAACCCTAAACCTATAAGTTCTTCAGTAGCATCCCCAATATTTCTTTCTTCAAATTTGCAATCTACCAACTCTGCTCAGACACTGCATGATGTAAATTCCACTTGGAAACCCAATGACATAAATTGCACTCAGACAGCTTTTGGAGAAATTTCCACTCAGACGGATTTTAGAGAAAATTCCACTCAGATAAATTATGGAGAAAATTCTTGTCAGACAGATTGTGAAGTGAGTTCCAGTCAGACAGATTATGGAGAAAATTCCAGTCAGACAGATTTTGAAGCAGGTTCCAGTCAGAAAGAATTTGGAGTAAATTCCTGTCAAACAGATAATGGAGCAAACTCAAAGCAGACAGTATATGAAGTAAATTCCACTCGGCCAGCTCAAGAAGTAATTTCCACTAAATCAGCAGTTGAAGTGAATTCCACTGTGCCATCTTCTAATATAATTTCCACTACTCCAGCAATTGAACTAAATTCCACTTTACCATCTTATAAAATAATTACCACTAAATCTCCAATTAAACTAAATAACACTCTGCCACCTTATAAAATAATTGTTACTAAGCCAAATGTATTAAATTCTGCTCAGCAGTCATGTAAAATAATTTCCACTAAACCAGCAACTGAAGTAAATTCACCTCACTCAGGTGATGGAGTAAATTCCACACAGACAGCAGATGGAGCAAATTCAAAGGTTCTAGGGAATGAGAAGGAAGAAAAATTACCACAAGAGACATCAAAATCTAGGCTTAAGTTCAAAATGTATCAGTTTGACAAGCCTTTAACTTCTAAACCACCAGTATCAAATAGTTATAGGCAGTACAGCTACTTAAATCCTAAGCCAATAAAGCCAAAACAACTTATTGAAAGTCCAAACATGATAAAACTTGTCAAGATGCATAGTGCTTATAACAAACTGCAAAGAGAAAACAAG
The DNA here is from genome assembly GCF_001194135.2 of Octopus bimaculoides. Lineage (NCBI taxonomy): Eukaryota > Metazoa > Mollusca > Cephalopoda > Octopoda > Octopodidae > Octopus > Octopus bimaculoides. Next base: position 77,598,608 of record NC_068984.1, read on the forward strand.
CAACTAGAAATGAAAATCACGGCCAAGAAGAAAACGAGAATCAAAATTGATAAATATACCCTTTCAAAATTTCCCCTCAAACAATGTTTTGTAACGATGCCCAGATTGTACTTGCCTGATGGTAAAAAATCTGCTAATGTTAAGAAGTTGGGTGAGAAGACTCTAAAATCTATTAAATGTCGTGCTTCTTGCAAAAATATTACTCAGACGCTTAGGTTGAATAACATATTAGCTGCACAAAAAGCTAACAAAATGGGTTTCAGGTACTTAAATACTGCGAATACAAATAATGTGCACATAAACATTTCAAACCAAAATGCAGCAGGAAATACTAAGTCTTTCAAAGTAATTTCCACTTCAATGAATCCACTAATACTTCCCAAGACAATTTCTCCTCTTCAAAGCCAGCGACTTCTAGTGATGCAGGTAAATGGCAAAAGTGTTCTGTTTCCTGTTGTGAATAAAGTGCAAAATCAACAGACTCCTATTCTAAACAAAGGTCACATAGTGCAAACATCTATTCCAACCACTCTGAATCCTGTTAATAAAAGTACAGCTATTAGAACTTCTATATCTGACCAATCCCTGTTATTAAATACCCAATTTGTAAACATTGCTCCAAATGTAGTCAGTAAAGGCCCTAGTTACAGCACCTTAACAAATTCCACCAGTTTATTGAATGTCAGTAAAACTGACTCAGCACAATCAGTAATTCCTTCTAACTCATCTTTAGATAATGCAGAGGATGATGATGATGATGTCAACAGCTGCCTACAACTTGCATGTGGTATTATTGAGACTAACACATTAAAACGTAAAGCATCTGATTACAGACGTGAGTCACGTAAAATGAAAGATTCATTTCAGATGAGACACAAAAAAAGTAAGAATTACATTTCTTCCATGTTGAATATATGAAGCATAATCATCATATATGCATTGCAGAATAAAAATGGCCTGAAATTTCATTTTTTTAAAGTTTCATTTTACGTGGGACATGTATAACTTTTTTTATGGAAAATGTAATGGAATAATAATCCGTGGTACGATTGGTGTCATTTCCAACATTAATCATTACGCCCATCATGAAACAAGAGAACCATTATAGTCTCTTGACCTGTTAGATATAGTCAATTCTCACTCAAATTACGACCCACCATCTTAATATAAAGGATACATTGGACAGTGTGTGTATATATATATATATGTATATATATATATATATATATAAAAAAATTAACTGCCATTGCGTGGTCACTGCTGCAATGCTTTTGATCATATAATCAACTTGATCTGGGCTGGCCTGGGCTGGCCTGGGGGTGCTAAACAACAACCAGTGGAAAGAAAAGTTCGTTGGATTCAATCTCAAGCAGCCATCATTCATAAATGTATATTTTCATAAATTTATCTTTCATTTGTTGCTGTTGGGAAATACGTATTTATTTTAAAGTTTGGGTTAGTTGCTAAAGCCGTGAAAAATTGCACTAGCTTTACTAACACTCCCAAGCTGAAAGCCCTTACATCCTCCACATAAAGCTGAAGCACTAAATTTAGTGGAGTGAAATGAAAGTGGGGAGTAAACAAACTTACATTTCTGATAATAAAAGAAAATTGTCATTTGTTGGATTTTTAATTCAGTTTGTTTTTGTAATTTTTTTCATAAACTGCTCAGGAGGAGGCAATGTTCATAGTCAGTATAGATCATATATCTTGGAAAGAAGATATTGATGAGCTGATGTCCAGAAATATGAAAGGGGGTGGCATTCTTTTCTTGCTTGATACAATAAAAACCCAAAAGATATTGGATTCATCAAGTCTACCTTCATCTTGTTGACAATCAAAGCCGTCAGGGTTTAGAATTTTCAAATCCAATACAGGATTTTGCAATAATAAATGTATTTACAAATACTGAATTTAATATCAATGCTGAGTAATATTTTCTATAATTGTCATCTACCATTTATATAAAGAAGATTCTGATGAAAATCAGTATAACTCATGGCTAGTAGAAAAAGTAAAAATTCGAACTCATCTTCATTTTCACATCCTGCTTCTTTATCAGTATGGGTTGAGTGGGTCTTTATGGTTTGTGTTAGTCCTTATTCAAAGTTATTCCTCTTGTAGATGGATGTCTCACTTGTATGTTTCATTTTGGGAATGGTTTCTTTGGTTGGTTGCTCTTCTGAACCCCAACCACTTTCCAGAGTGCACTTTGCATTTTCAGATATATCATTGTCATGGTTAAACGTTCACCTTTCGCACTGGCATAGACAGATCGGTTCAACATGCTGCAATGAATCCAAAATCTGTATTGAATTCCAATATCGGATCTATTTTAAAACGGGGGCCACATTTTTCATTAATGTTTTACGTAGTGTTTTTGGTACGGAAAGACTTTCAAACTTCGTATACTTATCTATTTTGTGTTATAGAACAGAAAAATATTTTTGTATTCGAATTTATTTCATGTAAAAAATTGTCTTATTTCGATAATTTCAACCAATCACTGACAAGTATTCATCATCATCGTTTAACGTCCGCTTTCCATGCTAGCATGGGTTGGACGATT
>NC_068984.1:77602171-77608328 GCF_001194135.2 Octopus bimaculoides
AAGCGGTGTAAAGCGTATTTAATCTCCATACCTTCGTTTTATTTGCTTTTTTCATTTTAAATTTGCTTTAACCCTAACCCTAAGGTTAGGGTTAATTGTTTCAGAATCGTTTGTTTATGTAGTCGGCACTTAATGTATATCGGCTGAATGGACGTCAGTGATTGGTTGAAATTACAGAAATACGACAACTTTAACATGGAATAACTTATGGATTTCTTTTTTTTTTAAGAAGACTAAGAGAAAAAGATGTTTTATATGACACATTCTACCAGTGTTCCAAGTTTCAAAGTGTTTCGTTAATGAAAAATGTGGCACCCGTTTTAAAAAAGATCCCCAATATCTACCGTGGCCGGGTTTTCTGCTGCATACCCTTCCTAATGCCAACCACTTTAAGAGTGTACTTTGTGCTACCAGTCCTAATGAGGTCGCCAATAACTCACAAGATAAGAAAGAAAAACCCCATGACTGAGTGAGAGGAAGCAAATTACCATATTCTTGAAACAAATTAAAGAATGTCACCAAATCATGCTGTTTAATTTTGACTGGTAGCACTTGAACAAGTATCAAAACAGCTTTCATGAGTTTATGAGAATATTATGGTGTGGAAATATCAAATGTAGCTCAAAAGGTATTTTTACGTGCTACCTGCACGGGAGCCTGTCCAGCGGTACTGGCAACGACCACGCACGAATGTTGTTTTTCACGTGATGGTAAGGCGACGATCACACTCGAATAGTGCTTTTTCACGTGTCACCGGCGCGGGAGCCAATTTGTGGGCCTGGCAACGATCACACTCGGATATACTCTTAACGTTCCACTGGCACGAGTGCCAATCAGGCGATACTGTCATCGGCCACGTCAGCGATTTTGATTTGTTTACACTTGCCTCAATAGGTCTTCACAAGCAAAGGTCATTGTCCAATGAATGAGGGGGTACTCATAAGTGGACCGGTTACACCCCACGTTCGGATGTACTTAACATCTTTTGAACGTGGTCGTTGCCAGAACCGCCTGACTGGCCCTCGTGCCGGTGGCACGTAAAAAGCACTCACTACACTCTCGGAGTGGTTGACGTTAGGAAGGGCATCCAGCTGTAGAAACTGCCAGATCAGATTGAGCCTGGTGCAGCCTCTGGCTCACCAGTCTTCAGTCAAACTGTCCAAAACATGACAGCATAGAGAGCGGACGTTAAACGATGATGATGAGTTACCCTAACTGTAAATGTACTTGCTTCAATGAAATCAGTAATTCATCAGGATGGCTAGTTTTTTTTTTTTGGTGGGTGGGGGATTCAAACCATAAATAGACTGTCGACATAAACAGTCTTCAGTGTTATGTATATTATTTTAACCATTCAACACGTTCATGATTTATCTTTCTGACTTTGTCACGGCCACCTCGACTGAGCAAATGCAATGCGTATTATCTGCATGCAAAATTATATGCAGTTATGTCTTAGCACCACGTGAAGAAGCAGCAGTGGATCCCAAATTTTGTTCAGTGTAGATAGTATACAGATAGAAATTTCATTATTGCTATAACTTTTATAATAAAGTGTAAAATAATTTATAACTTACTTACAATTTCAAGAATTTGGAGGAAATGTACAGTTGATTACCTCCACTGCAGTACTTGAATGCTACTTTTATTCATCAAACCCAGGAGACTGAAAGTCACTTAGTGGAGGTTCGAATTCAAAACGTAAAAGGATGTAACTAAAAGTTTTAAGTCGATATCTACATCGTGCTGTTTAACATTGCCATCAATTCTGAATTAGTTTCCATATACACTCATAGAATTAAGGGCAGTACTTGTAACTCTGGGCAAAACCTGTATTTGTGAGTAAATGAGAAAAGGATTGGAAGCCATGATTCATAGGATGTTGTAACCAAAGATCAGCATGTCGAAAGTTATCTTCAGATTGGAGATTTGTTCAGCATGCTTGCAACACAGTGGACTCCACCAAAGGCACTCCGAGGGCTAAGTGTTGATGAAGCCTACCGTCCAAACTATAGATCATTCGAGTGAATTTCTACGTAGTTTCCATTTATCTAATTTCGCTCGCAAGGGTTTATTGTCAACTCAAAGTCTATAGCGAAAGATACTTCGTCATGGACAAGGCCATGCTAGAGGATCGCCTTGTCTGTGATGGTTAAAATGAACAAGCTTAAGCAGTAGCATTGAACCCGAAATCACATGCTTGTGAAGTGAACTTCTTAAGTACAAGGTTCTAACTATAACCACAATCTCAACATAGTGTGGTTTCATCAGTTCCAATGCTGTGTGCTGCATACATAGATTATCCATACATATATATTCAAATAGATTTTCATATAAAATACTTATAATTAATAAAACATTAACAAACAACATTGAGTATATATAATTGTAACTTTTATTCAACAAGAATGTTTTTAAAAAATCATATAAGAATATTTTGTGATATATCAGAGCGCAAAGGTTCTATCTGCAGTGCCTGGCTGTGATTTATTTGTCTCAGTCTGTATAAAAATGTGAGGAAGAAAATTTCAATTTATTATTTTTTATTTTCAAATCACAATCTATTTACATGTTAACAGTTAAATAATAAAATTAATTCTAACATAGGAAAAGAGCTTCAATCTTTTGATAGTGAAGCGTACATTACCCCTGTACCTGATTGGGGCTTTATTTTATGGACTTCTAGGAGGATAAAAGATAAACTCGATCTCGGCGGGATTTGAACTCCAAGCACAAAGCAATGTAATTAAATACCACAAGGCATTTTGTCCGTAGCTTTACCAGTTCTGTTGTTAACTGTTCTTCACCGATTATCCTTTTTCCTAATATGGTCACAAATTCAGAGTTGGGAATTAAGCAATTAAATAGACTCCTATACATGATTGGTATTTATTTTATCGAATACCCTGATGCATGAAAGGCAAAGCTGACCTCGACTGGATTTGAACTCTGAATGTAAAGAGCCAGAATGAAAACGTCGATGTACTTTGTCCAATGCATTATTGATTCTGTTATCAACCACTCTTCGATTTATTAGTTGTTATAGTAATAATAAAAAACAAAAATCTGGATGTCCCATAAGAATGGAAATCTTAAATAAAAAATTAATTCATAATTCAATTTTTTAAAAAAATCTGATTGAATTGCACATAATTGGACCATTTTTCCTCTTTTTCATTATTTATTTCTGTATTAGTTTCTGGGACATGTTGAAGATGTTGCTTCAGAAGAAAAAAAAAAAAAAAACTTCAATGAAAATTTTGTTGCAACATAGGAAACCTATACTACCGGTATCATACATTGTATTAGTTGGTGATAGGCTATTTTACCTTAATGTGTGTGTGTATAAGGGTTGTATAATTAAAAGTGTGCTGAAAAACACTAGATAATTTGGGCTTCGTAATCAGTTCCATACTTCACTCCTATTCTGCGTACGAAGTGATATGATCGACCATATTGTGGGATAAGCTAAAGTTCGGAGTTCAAGTCAAGGTATTTAGTAACAAGAATCACAGAAAACATGATTAGTTTTTTTCAAAGTTCTATATTTAAGAGCGTTTCCATAAACCAACTGGTTTCATCTTCGTGCGAAAGCGCACTTATATAATGCTTAAAATACACCAATTACGTTTTCTGCTTCACCCATCTCTTTCTGACTCTCTCTCTTTCTATCTCTCTCTCTCTATCTCTCTCTACCTCTCTCTCTCTCTCCTTCTCCACTCCCTCTCTAGCTAAAAAGAATATAGTGAACTTGACGTTTCGGACAGAGTTTCTTCAAGAAAAAGTTGAAAGAAGAAAAGTTAATGAGTCAGCAGTTTTACATCCTCCAAATTAAAAAAAAATAAATCATGTGTGTGTATATAAATGTTTCTGGATGTGTGTGTGTGTGCATAAAAATTTATTGAATATTTTTATTGTACTATGTTATTTTTCAACTAATAAATTATTTTTTTCAAAACCACTATTTTTAAAACGTAAATAAAATGAAATATCATAAGCTGTTCATTAAAATCTCTATAGAGTACTTTTACAATAATCGCTTTGCAATCGATTTATTAATTAATTTCACTTTCTGGTCTATTACACACACACACACACACACGTACAAACGTATAAACTTTCTAATCTTAATATCTGTAATATTTTAACGACTATTACAACAGTTTCATTGATCTATTAATTTTTACTTTCCAGTTTTTCAATACACACGCATGCACATGGATGCACACAATTTTTATGATGGTGAAGAGTTATCTAGTCCATCTTATATTAATATCTTTTGTTATATATTATTATCTCCTGTCAATTCTTCTTTTAGGCGATCGAATATTTGCTTGAACTCAAATATTTTAATATTAATTTTCGTCCACAATAAAAAAAGAATAATAATAATAATTTTTTTTTCTGCTTTAGGCACAATGCCTAAAATTTTGGGGGAGGGATTAGTCGATTACTTAATAATAATAATAATAATCACGAACTCGCCTGTCGTTTGACGACGTACGAAGGTTCGGCAATGTCTTGTTAAACACCCATACATGGTTTGTTTATAGTGATCAAACGTTTGTTTTCACATAAGATTACTCTCTCCACCAAATCGACATTACCTATACAGGTGCACGACGTACCGCAAGTGTGAAGGTAGAACATCTACAAAAGCCATCATTGCTTGAAACTGCAAGAATTCTTTGCAGGGTTTTTGAAGCATGACCAGTAAACAAGTGTCACCTGAGTCTGCTGGCTGAGGACAGCTGACACTTTCGATCTTAACCAGCAAAATAAGCTCTGAGGGTTTCATATAATAATAATAATTGTTTCAAATTTTGGCTCAAAGCCAGTAGTTTCAGGGGACTGGGTAAGTCGATGACATTGATCCTACTGCTTAACTGGTTATTTTATCGATCCCCAAAGGATGAAAAACAAAGTTGACCTCGGCGGAATTTGAACTCAAAACATAAAGACGAAATGTCGATAAGCATTTTGTCCGGTGCACTAACGAATCTTCCAAAGGTGTAAGATGAGGTGGGAGGGCATAGCATGGGTTACAATTAGTATCATAGCAAGGAAAAAAATAACTGTTTCTAATATAGGCAAAAGGCATTTTTTCGACACTCTTGACGATTCTGCTAACCTACAGCTCTATATCTTCTATATTAAAGTGCTAATGGTAAATCCCTGTGGTGTAAATAAGCTTCCTCACTGTGAAAAGAGGATGATAAAAGTGTGTGTGATAGAGAGGGAAAGAAAGAGAGACAGAAGACAGGCAATGATAGGGACAGATGTAGAGAGACTGTGAAAGAGAGAGATCTAAACGAACGCTCCTGGCATCTACAAACTTCACCCTCATTCACATACACACTCAACTGGCATAACCGCATGCGCAGATGGCAATTAGCTGCATGTATGTGTGTGAGAGATTAGGGATTTCTGTATGTGCATGCAAGCCATTGGCGTTCGCATGTGTGGGAACTAAAAGAGGACTTATATGAAAAATATAATCTAGTTATAAATCAGTAAAATATTCTATTTGGGTTATTTCAGTCGTTTATATAATTCGATTTATTTTGTTGTTTTGTTGTACGTATGTTGTGTTGTATTGTATGTATAGATAGATAGTTTACCTACACAAATGTGACACACACATCAACTTTGTTTTCTCATAACTTGCGGAAATAAATATTGTTTAACGAAATTTTCTACAAATACGCTTCAGATAGTGTGATTACAAAAACGTCAGAATTTAATATGAAAGAAAAAGAAAGAAAAATATTGTGGGTTCACACACTTACATACAGACACACATCATATCGAAAAAAAAGTGTGGTGCGTGTCTGTATGTGTACGGGCGCAACAATTTTACTTTGCACATTAAATTTCGATGTAATCGCAAGCTACACCATCTGAAAAGTATTGGTAGAAAATTTCATAACAAATTCCCATTTTTCCAGAAAGTTGTGAGAAAACAAACCTGACTGGTATGAATTCTCCGAAAATCCTCTCTCCGGCCTTGGAATAAATGTTTCGAAACAAATTTCGATATAAGAGTAACCTACACCATTTGAAGCTTATTTGGAGAAGTTTTCATTGAAAAAAACAAACAAACATTTTTCTGGACATTATGAGGATAAAAAGTCTTGTGGGGGACACAGTTGTGTAG
>NC_068984.1:77608338-77610467 GCF_001194135.2 Octopus bimaculoides
ATATATATATATATATATATTATTGTCTTTTACACATCTGTGACCTCCTCAGCGACACTTTCCATCTTCGTGTGTGCTTTTGCTCTGCTTATTCCATTCTGTTCTTCTGTGGTATATATATATATATATACGTATGTATGTATATATGTATGTGTGTGTGTATGTATAATGAAGGGAAATAATTATTCAATAAATCCAGGTGAATACCTCGGTAAGCACTTCATATAATAATACGGCTCATGTTCATATAAAGAATAGAACAATCTGTTTAGGTTATTTATGCCATGTGACAGGTGCAAATTACAAAAACGGTTAATAATTTGATATTTTAACCACAAAGTATCACAGTAGTCAAATAGAGAATAAAGAATTATATCCGTATGATATTTAATTTAGATGATTCAGTGAGATGTATCCGTTACACACTATGGTGTACATACTTGATCGATTAATCAACTATTTTATGAAGTAGTCATCTCACGAACCATTGAAACATTTAAAATGCCATATTGATCTTTTATACTTGGTGGTTGTTTCTAAATAAACTGTGGATTATCTAAGGTGTCAACGTAGGTAAATGTTTCTAATTCAGGTACATGGCCAGCAACTTTGCCTCTCATCTCTATGGGGTCGATCAAATAAAGAACTAGACATGCACTGGAGACGATGGTATCGACAAATTATCTCGCTTCAGAAATGTTGGCTACGTGTCTAAATTAGAAACCATTATTATTATTGTTGTTGTTGTTGTTGTTAATAATAAAATAATAATAATAATCCTTTCTACTCTAGGCACAAAGCTTGAAATTTTGGAGGAAGAGATCAGTCGATTACATCGATCCAGGTGCGTAACTAGTACTTAATTTATCGACCCTGAAAGGATGAAAGATAAAGTCGACCCCGGCGGCATTTGAACTCAGAGCGTAAAGACAGACGAAATACCGCTAAGCTCTTCGCTCGGCGTGCTAACGATTCTGCCAACTCGCCGCCTTCAACAACAACAACAATAATAATAATAATAATAATAATAATAATAATAATAATAATAATAATAATAATAATAATAATAATAATAATAATAATAATAATAATAATAATAATAATACCAACAACAACAATTCTATGCCCTGGGAGTCGGGAAGACACTCGGCAAGAAATTGTAACAAAATTGTAAGAAGAATAACCAATAATAATAATGATAATAATAATAATAACAATAATAATTTTGCATATTAATAATTTGCATACCGATTGATCTATCGTGTCCATATGATTCCAGGACAGTGAAGAATGCAGATGAAGAGTTGAAAAACTATAATTCCTTAAAATGTTAGAATGCGAGGATTTGAAACATGAAATCTGTAAAAATTGTACTTACGTGGTGCAGTAGTAACTGTGGATGAGGAAATAGACAAATGGATAAAGAAGACTGAAATAGAATATCCTATAAAGCTTTTACAGAAGGTTTGCTTTTTAGGAACAGGAAAGCCCACTTAAAGGGTTTTGAATACTTGAAATCTTATTGAAATTGTATGGATATCTAAAGTCATAGGGAGTAACCCGCTAACCACAAAAGTTCTACTATGAATAAGACCAATCTTGAGTCAAGACGGCGACAATAATAATAATAATAATAATATTAATAATAATAATATTTTACAAAGAATTGACGTAACAAAGGTAAACAGTCAAGACGAAGATATTTCGACAGTATCGAATCGCGCACTTCGTCTTGACTAATAATAATAATAATAATAATAATAATAATAATAATAATGGTACTAGTCGATTACATCGACCCTAGTGCTTCACTGGTACTTAATTTATAGACCCCGAAAGGATGAAAGGCAAAGTCGACCTCGGCGGAATCTGAACTCAGAACGTGAAAACGGATGAAATACCATTAAACATTTCGCTCGGCGTACTAACGATTCAGTCAGCTCGCCGTTTTGATAACAACAACAACAACAACAACAACATCAAAATAGCACTGGACTTTTATAGTGATTTGATACTGGAAGATGATTTCGCTTCTTATCCTGGAAAATGATAGCGTCACAGGAATTCAGCATTTCTAGTTTCTATCAAACCGAAAGGGCGTTGTTAACAATTTCTTTTACACACACACA
>NC_068984.1:77610691-77613141 GCF_001194135.2 Octopus bimaculoides
AGAGAGAGAGAGAGAGAGAGAGAGAGAGAGAGAAGAAGAAGAAATAAGGTCCACAAGAAATAAATAAACTAAAAGAAATATTACAATGTAGTGTATATATTAACACCGACAAGATTTCCTTATAATTGATGACCTGATTGCAGAATTGGATTTAGATGTTCGGTTTTCTTCGCTCTGTGTTCAAATTCTGTTGAGATCACCTTCGCCTTTCAGTAAAAGTGTTGTCGTGACGGAATTAGTAGAGCATCAGATGAGACATCTTGTGGTATTTGCTCCCCAGGATTTCTTGCATCCTGAGTATTTCCGTAGCAGGCTTAATCTCTCATCCTTTTCTTTCTTTTTACTGGAGTTCATTTTCTTACAGGCAATCAAGCCAGGTCTCTGGTTTGAGGATAACTGTCTTTCTACCTTCAATCAGTCTCTGAGTGTCTAAGGTCGTGAAAAAAAATGGTCATTGGGACTACCCTTCCCTCCCTGATTAAACAATAAAAAAAAACATTAAATAATATAAACACACACTAAGGGCACCAGAGGAAAGGCAGCACCACAGAACTGTTTTCATTGTCAGATTTACCAAAGTGCAAATGGAAGAGAATAACTTTTTCCTTCAATTTAATGATTAAAACATCGAAAATTGAAAAAAACGTTATATTTTTTTCATGTTGCCTTCATTATAAGTAAATAATTTAAACTATTTCACTACCATTTAGAGTAAAATAGATACAATTAAAAACAAGTTATATTTAATGATATTGTTTGTTTCTTTGCAAAATTTACCAATCGTGAAAGAGAGGACATTTTAAGATTGGTCATAAAATGACTACCAACCAAAGCTGGAGGCTCAATATATTTTTTTAAGGTCCAACAATTGTAATAAGAACATCCAGTTCATGGAGGCAACAAAAAAGATTTAACAACACGCATATTCGTACATAACTGTACTTTATCAGTATTTCCCATTCTTTTCACTCATTTTTTTTTTGCTTTGTATATATATATATATATATATATATAAGGTATTATATACCCTTTTCAGTACGTCATAGCTTACCAGCAATTCAAAGACGTTTAAATTGAATAACATAAATAAATAAATAAATAAATAAATAAATACTGTTGTTATGAGGTTTGGCCAAAAGGCTGACCCGGAAGAAAACTAAATTTTAAAATCTAATCTTTAACATTGGACACATGTTTTAATGTTTTGTAGGTTAAACGTGGAAGAATTGAGAACGCGTCATACTTGGCTGAGCTTAGGGATTCAGTTGGTTATAAACCAGTCTAGTGAACATTGTCATGTGGGTGTTATGTAAGATTTAGTGAGTTGGAAGGTTGTCAGAATTAAGATGCTATTTCATTATTAAATCTGAAGCATAGATAAACGGATATGCCATGAGGAGAGATAAGCAGAGATGTTTGAGTTGAGCCCGTCTGTCAATAAATGAGGGGACACTGTTCCAAAATGCCAGAACACGTCTTACTTTATAGCATGAAGACATATCTCATTGTACAGATTTTATACGCACACTGGGAATAACACGAACAGTTTGATGCATACGTATACATTCCACATCCTTCCGGCACACTTTTCTTTCCTTTCAATAAGTGCTCTGTTCGAACACATACCGAATTTTTACGAATTTTAATGTATGTATGTATGTATGTATGTATGTATGTATGTATGTATGTATGTGTGTGTGTATGTATATATATATATATATACATAGGCACATATACATATATATACACACATATATATATATACATATGTGTATGTATGTATGTTCTTTTATATTCTTTTACTTATTTCAGTCATTTGACTGTGGCTATGTTGGAGCACCGCCATGAATATATATATTGTTATGGTATATTCCGTTAGGAACGTGGCAGAGTACCGTATATAGCGTATATCCAAGTCGAGACTAGTACTGGAGATTTAATTCTGCTCTTGCACATGTGTATGTGTATGTTTATGTTTATGCGTGCAAGCACACATACAGAGACTCTCACAAAACCCTAAAAAATAGACAGTCCTCATTGCACCGTTTCATCTGTGCGAGCTCTACTCATTAGTACGGTATCCGAACGGGTTAGGTTATTAAAAACAGCACAAGACATGTCTACTAAATACTAGATAAAGTATTTAAATGCATCAAATAACATTATTTTGTTTCAAGAAATAAATCTTTCGAAAATGATGTCAATTTACTTTCGATATTGTGTGTGTGTGTGTGTGTGTGTGTGTGTGTGTGTGTGTGCGCGCGTGTGTAAGGTGTGTATTCGAGAAGTTGTTTAGAAAAAGAGTAGGGAATAAGCTGGAAATATAGGAATAGAAACCCCTATAAAGGAAGACAATTCAAAAAAGAAACTACACTTTATATATTCGTCCTGCATTTTAGCAATTGGATTTCAGAGTACAGTGATGGGGGAAGATGAGTTTACATATTTTG
>NC_068984.1:77613151-77614631 GCF_001194135.2 Octopus bimaculoides
GAAACTACACTTTATATATTCGTCCTGCATTTTAGCAATTGGATTTCAGAGTACAGTGATGGGGGAAGATGAGTTTACATATTTTGCAGTTTTGCATACATGTGAGCAAAATGTATCACTCCCCATAATTTCTTGATTAAAGAGGGATTAACCCTCGTATATTTCTTTTCGTAAGGAGAAGTGATCTCTCTTCCTCTCTCTCTTTTTTTTTTGTTGTTATTTTTGAAAAAGAGATTTTAACATCGAAATATTGAAATACACGATAAAATGAAAAGTGCAGTTTGATTTTGTTTTGTTTTTATTTTCATTCTTTTATTTCTAATATGCAATGTAATAACTTTCGAAAACTATTCTAATACTTTTCATTCTTGCTTCGTATTAAGTACTATATCATTTATGTGTGTATATATATAGACACGTATACATCTACGTGATAAATAAAGTAGGTTTAGAGTCATTTGATATCTTCTAACATGTGGCTCTACCATGTAGTTGCCCTTATAATTATTATAAAAAAAGTATGTACTCTGCATTAATTTATGCCTAAAAGGGGTACTTTTTGGTTATCTTACTCCCATTAAAAAGTGGGCTGACATCTGTCAGTCTGCAAAACGAATTTAGTTTATATAGAAATTGTTTAACCCTCAATAAAACAAAAAAATGAAAAATTAATAAACATGAAAACTGAAAAAATTAAACATCTTCCTGAATCTGATATTATTTTTATTACAAATCATACCAGGCCTATTGAGGTGGCCAAACGTTAACAATGTGTTTGAATCAAAAGAATCTAACTCTTTTAATCCAATCTCTTGTCGCCACATTAACTCGATTTTTAGTGGAGAGATAACCCAATTTTTTAATGGCAATTTTATTAATGGGGGTGAGATAACCAAAAAGTACCCTAAAAGGTTTTACATGCTAGCAACCTGATAAAATCTTATATAGATTTTATCCTTGATTATTGTAATAATAAATATAAATTTACTTAAATCAATTTATTCGCTGCTGAATTATTTTGGTTATTCACACGTGGCTGAGATGAGTGATCTCAATTTAAACTGTGTATATAAGTGTGAACATTTGTAAATGCACTGGGAATACGTATATGCACTGGGTATGTATAAATGTTTATAATTCTGTACATTCAGTTACACCATACTGATGACAGTAAAGAAAGTTGTACCTCTGAACTAGAAATCAATTGATCTATGGCTAAACGTTTTAACAACATCTTTTTCGTTCATTTCCCTCGCTTTCAGCCTGTGTCTATGTGATAAATGAAGTAGTTTTAGAGTCATATGACATCTTCTTCCAGCATGTTGCTCTACCATGTAGTTGCCCTTGTCATAACATTATATACTTTGTATTAATGTATACCTAAAAGGTTTTGCATGCTAGCTACTTGATAAAATACTATATAGATTTTATCCTTGATTTGATATATATATATATATATATATATATATATATATATATA
>NC_068984.1:77616398-77617762 GCF_001194135.2 Octopus bimaculoides
GGAGAATATAATTGGTTTAGGGGTTAAATACAAAACAATTTTCGAGTTTTAATTTTCTTTTCTTCCATAATCCTGCAGAAATATATTGTGTACTACTAGATAAATAGTTTTATTTCAAATATAAAGAAAAGATAGAAAGTTGTAATAGAAAAGAATACAAAATATTTTTTGAAAAAACATGGAATGAAAAAGAAAAAAAAAAAACATCATTTCATAAATCACACTCGAAATGCGAGAACATCAGCTTCGTTTTCTGGTTTCTTGATTCTTCGACAGTGGCCATAGTCCATTTCATCTTCTGCCTGACATTCAAACCCTTTATTGCATGGACAAATATGAAGTGCATCTTCAGGCATGCAGAATTCACCTTCTCTGCGCATGCGTCGGCAAGCTTGCTTATATGCTGCTTTCTGTCCTTTGTACTGAGGCCTATAAGCAATAACCTAATAAGAAATAGAAAAATAAGATATATTGTATTTTTTGTTATTGTGAGAATTATATACCGTATGTGTTATCACATAATATCGCTATTATCAGTCTGATTTAGATTATCAGTTAAAAGTAACATGCAAAATTTTAAAACGGATACAATGAATGTGCACCTCTATTATGTATCAATAATCTTTTCAAACTTAGAAACTTCGAGAGAGCGTGAAATAATTCTTTTGAAAACGGTGAAACTCGAAGCAGAAGAAGTTATAAATAGTAGATGGATCTAAAAAACCCTTTGGATAGAAAAATTCGAAGGTGACTCTTGAGACTTGAACCCACATCATGCATACAAGTGTGTTAAAACCAAAGAGTGTGTATTCATGTATGAATCTATGTATATGTATTTGTAAATAAAGAGTTGTTGATAAAATGTCCTTTATTTGGACTTTCATCGACAAGCAAACCACGTCTTTAGTCATTCAGGAGTCTAATATGAGTGGAACTTTAGCCGTATGCAACTTGAAACGTAAGTTGTTTTATGATTATTAGTATGTTTCACTCTCATTGATAGTATACTTAATACAGAGCCCAACCAGAAAGTAAAAACATTATAAGAATATAACGACATTAAAAGGATAGAATGGAAGCAAGACAGTCGAGAGATTTTCTACATGGTTTTGTCTAGCATCATTTCCCGAGTCAATCGCTTGAAAATGACATTGTAGAAATGTCCATCTGTCACGGTAATTTAAATTCACTCCGGATTTCTCAGAGAGGAACACTGTGGATTGCTTTCTCAGACAGGCACAGCCTGCAACGCCGTTCTATTTTTCATCTACAAGTATAAATTCTACTCACAATGTGCTGAGTGTTCTTTCCTTTCCTTTGTACACATACATTTATGTACACACACACACACACACACACACACA
>NC_068984.1:77618532-77619405 GCF_001194135.2 Octopus bimaculoides
CTCTAAATAAGTAAATGAGTGGAAATTTTACCGGTGAGTGTGTTAAATTGTAAGGCAGTAAAAGAGAATGAATCTCCCCAGACACAACAGTATATATATATATATATATAGATAGATACACACACACACACACATATAGATATATAAACATTATCAACCGCATGTTCTTAATGCATTTGTCTCGTGTATGTGTCTGTAAGCTGCTATCGGTGTGGTGGAGAATAGCCTCTCAGAGCGCCGGGTGCAAAACATCTTAGAGTCATGGACGCGCGCACGCGCGCACACACACACACACACACACACAGACACACACACGCATACACACACACATGTATGTATATGTATATTGCATAGTTTATATGGTGAAAATTTATGAATTAACTACGTATCTATATTCATGTATTTCAGTCTATTGTAATGTTGATAGTAGGTAGCTGGTCACGGCAATGGAGGTGGTGATGGCATTGGTGGGATATAATTTAATAAAATCATATTCATTAAGTTAATTTAAACTCTAATATTAGATCTAATTATTAGTTAAGATTTCTGGCGTCTTCTTTGATATTGATGCCAATGTTTTAGGAAATAAATTACGTAGAAAACAAAGAATGTTTTGAATTAGCAGGAAATACAGCATGCTGTAGATTTTTAGGTTAATCGAGGTCTTTACTTCCTTTCTCTCTGTCACTCACTTTCTCCCCTTTGTCTATATGTATTCATATGTATAGGTCTATATATGTGTACGCGTGTATGTGAGCGTGTGTGTGTATTTAAGCATAAACGAGTGTTTGTGTGACTGTGTGTGTGTGTATGTGAGAGAGAGAGAGAGAGAGAGAGAGAGGGGAAGAAGAAGAAGAAGAAGAAGAAGAAGAA
>NC_068984.1:77619636-77621019 GCF_001194135.2 Octopus bimaculoides
TAGAGATGGATTTCACATGTAATTGAAAGGTCTAACCTTGTCACGGTCAAGGCCACGTAGTTTTTTTCATGCGAATTAAGGGAATGGGTTGCTTTTTTCATGACAATTATGAGCATGGGTTGTTCATCTCCTTACAACCTAAGTCAACCATTAGGCAGCTTGGTTCGTTAAACATTTCAATACTCACCGTTGAAATCAATTAATTCCGATCCATCCATTTATCCGTCCTTCCATCTATTTCCCCATCCATTCCATCCATCCATCCATCCATCCATCCATCCAACTATCCATCCGTACATACATGCATACATACATACATACATACATACATACATACATACATAAAGATATGTATAAAGATCCCCTTCGGTCATGAATAACCATAAAATTGCACCTAAAAAGTTACCCTCCGAGGCATAAAGTCCAGACAAGGTTGTTATCCAAGGGAAAGGCCAATACAGCTTGGCACCAGTGACGTAATTCATTTCTACAGCTGTGTGAACTGAAGTAACGTGAATAAAGTGTCTTGCTCAAGAACATGACTTTCAACCCGGTCCAGAAATCGAATTCACCACTTCATGATTGTGAGCCCAACGCTCTAACCACTGAGCCATGTGTCTTCACATGCATGCATACATACATACATACATACATACATACATACATACATACATACATACATGCATACATACATGTATGCATGTATTCATACATACATACATACATACATACATACATACATACATACATACATACATACATAAATTCATACATACATACATGTATGCATACCTACATACATAAGAATGCTACAAATACCTTGGCGCTGATAAAAAAAACATCATACGAAGATGCTGTGAATAAAGATAGAGTGACCCGAGAATATCTCACCGGACTTCGGAAAATATGGCAATCGGAACTCTCCTCTTACAACAGAGAATATCCCACAATGCATTTGTAATACCAGTGCTGATCCCAACATTTAGGACACGTGACTGGTCTGTAGACGAAATTCACTCCATAGATCTTAAAACACTCAAAATCTTGGCATCAACTTGAAATTTCCACAGAAACAGTATTATCAATAGGCTCTACTTATGAATAGATGAAGGAGGCAGAGTCTTGAGATTAGTACAGACAGCCTTTGAATGTCGTATAGCCTCTCTCGGACAGTACCTACTAAACAAAAGCAGCAAAAATAAATACTCAAACCTTGTGTTGAAAATTGTAGAGAACAACATACCACGTGTCGACAGTGAGCTCCTCAGGAAATGCTCTCTTCCTGATGAACTTACATACAACCCCAAAACAGCTGAGCTAACATACCCCAAAGACCTTAATGTGAAATGCTTACCATACCAAAAAAAAAAAAAAAAAAAAAAA
>NC_068984.1:77621078-77622344 GCF_001194135.2 Octopus bimaculoides
TGTAGAGAACAACATACCACGTGTCGACAGTGAGCTCCTCAGGAAATGCTCTCTTCCTGATGAACTTACATACAACCCCAAAACAGCTGAGCTAACATACCCCAAAGACCTTAATGTGAAATGCTTACCATACCAAAAAAAAAAAAAAAAAAAGACTATGCATGGATATGTTTCCCGAAGACTTGAAGATAACCGTCATATTAATCTTTTTGATAAGCTGCAGCACCATGCTATAACTCCTGATAAATTAACACGACGTTCCTTCGTAAAATGCTGATTTTCAGGTCCGCTGGAGATGCAACTTCAGAAGTTGTTAATTGAGCCATGTAATTTCATCGTAGTCTCATCACTGCAAACACTCTTTGTTGGAAAGCGTGTATCTTCTCATCTTTCCAAGAACTGCTCACAAAATTCTACTCTTCAGTTCGGGTCATCTTCATTGAGAGCTAAGACTGTTCTTGGAATGTAACATTTCTAATGGCTGTCTCAAAATGCGACGGACGCTTAATTTTGAAATTTTTAAGCTAACAACTCGTTGATCGCACAGGTTTTCTTGGACTCGGACAATATGTTTCTATAATATGTTTCTAGAGTATCTAGTCTTCTGAAATATTTCTTGTGGACATTCTGGTCCCCAGACTAATTATGTTTAATATAAATTAACTTATTTACCTAAATTTTAACACCGGTCCCAGCGTTCCTGCCACTTTTGGAATCCGGCCTAGAAGTCGTTTTCCGTAAGCGAGTCGAGGACCTTCTGCAATTCGATCTTGATCTCGACAACAGTGTTAAAACGGCGACATTTGAGCTGCATTTTGATCTTGGGGAATAGATGGAAGTTTGCAGATGCTAAATCTGGCGAATAGGATGAGTGCGGAAACGGTACTAGTTGGCGAGAAACTCAGGAGTAAGGAGAGCTCGGTGACAGGGTGCACTGTCGTCGTGAAAAATCCAATTCTTTGCACTCCACAGATCCGGTTGCTTCCACCGAATGTCCTCCCTCAAATGCTTCAAAACGTCGCTGCAGAATTCTCAACTGACGGTCTGGCCCTGGGGAACGAATTCTTGATGCATAATACCGCAGATATCAACAAAGACGATGAGCATGCTCCTGATCGAGCTGCGGCTCTGTCATGCCCTTCAAAGCGCCCGTACCACTCAGAATTGCGTACGATCCATTGTCTCGTCGCTGTAAGCTTGCCGTAGCATGCCCAATGTCTCTGTAGCAGACTTCCCAAGTTTAACGCAAAATTTCACGTTGACTCT
>NC_068984.1:77622511-77624117 GCF_001194135.2 Octopus bimaculoides
AGTAGGGTGCGATTTGAGTGAGAATTCTTTGCTATTTCTAGCAAGTCGAACGAATTCATAGAGCTTGTAATGGCGATGTTTATTATTATTGGTGGTGGTTGAGTTCAAATTCCGCCGAGGTCGACTTTGCCTTTCATCCTTTCGGGGTCGATAAATTAAGTACTGGGGTCGATCTAGTCGACTGACCTCCCACCACCAAAATTTCGAGCCTTGGTGGTGGTGATGATGGCGATGGCGGCGGCCGTGGTGGTGGAAGGGGTGATAGTGACGGTAGTAGCGTTTTGATCATTTCATTTTTGTTTTGTGTATTATTTTGTATACTACTGTTGCAGCTAGCGGTTATGTTAATGCATTGCATGAGTAAATGTTGTTGTTGTTGTTGTTGTTGTTGTTGCTGCTGCTGCTGCTGCTGATGATGATGATGGTGATGTTCAGCTCATGATGATGTTCAGCTCATGTCAAACAGTCCTGTGGCGGGCGGACGGGCTGCAGAGCGACCAAGCTCAACTTAGCTCGATGTGTTGCATCAGTTATACTATGTATCCATTTTATGATGACAGGGTGTTGTTTGAGTTATATTTGGCTGCTATTTCTAGCTATCAAAGATAGGCCTCAACGTTGGCTTGTGTTTATTGCTATGGCTATTGATGATGTTGATGGGAATGTTGTTTAGCGTCGGGTCGCTCTGATCGCGCTGTCCTTTGGCATATAAGTTACTCGGTCGAATGATTTAGTGCAATACACTGATCTACTCAGATATACCATATTCTTTCTACCATATGACTATAATGCGCATTTCCATAAGACAAAATTGATCTAATAAGGTGCATGTTATCTTTTAACTAGCTACTGACCAGTCTGCTGGAGAAAGAAATACGTTGAGAAGCGTGTCCATACGTCTGAAGATGTACACGCATATCGGCAACCATGAAACTTGGAGTAATACGGACCTAAGTCAACTTGTTATTAAATATTTACGACTCCAACTACATGTGTAGCATGCTGCTTTCTTTTGTTTGTTCGTTCGTTTGTTTGTTTGTTTGTTTGTTTGTTTTTGGCATTCAACACATTTGGTAGGAGATACATATATTTTAACAACAATTTAACTCAACTTTAACTAACTTTAAAGTTTCGTGGGCGTGTAGGACAAGTTTATTTCATCAGATAGCTGTTGAGGAGGACGTGTCCTTCGCACCTACCAAACTTTAAGTCACATGGAACTGAGTCAAACTGCTATTATACATATATAATGCGAATGCGAACATATTCATACGTACATATATATATACTGTTGTCTATTTCCTAGCTACACAGAAATTTTTAACGGAGCTAACCAGCCAGAATTAGCATCCTCATCATCATCTGCATTTTCCAACTCTTTGAATGTGAGGGTGGGTCGTCTGACAATTCTTCTCTATTCACGCATATCAGATATGAGCAGCCTTTATCGAAAAGCAGGCCGCGTGAGACGGTTAATCCTCAAGATAATTTTTTGATAGGTGTGCCATTCAGAAAGCTCTACGAGCCACAATTTGCCCATGACTGATTTATATACTCTGCTTTTTTCTGTAGTGCTTTCTTATGGCATTTTCCCAGGAACTTTTCC
>NC_068984.1:77624127-77625866 GCF_001194135.2 Octopus bimaculoides
TTTCCCAGGAACTTTTCCCCTGACCAATAATTTTTGTCGACTATGAGTTCTTACGACAAATTCAAAATACATAAGGTTTTAGTGTTCATTTCTTTTACAGAATTCAACTCAATCTGACTATTTTTCAACACACACAGATTTGTTCTTTGTTTTCAATTCAGCTAATCCTTAGCATTTTTTCTATAGCATCAAACATAGAAGCTATCTATCTTCTCCCATCAGCTTTCAGATCCAAGCATTACAATCCGAAATATCAAAGTGTGCAGCCCCGTCAACTTCGTCTTTAGATTTTCTTTTTCTTTTCCAAATGCGGTTTAAAAAGATTGCAGCAGATTTTGTTATGGCAATTCCTCTTTTTATCTTTTTGCCACCATCACATTGATTTGTAATAATACCTCCATGACATCAGAACTCATACACCACTTTGACAGTGTGATTATTAATTATTATTAGAGGATTATTGTCATCATTATGTTCATCAGGTGATTATCGATTTACTTTTTGCCAAAATTAATGAATAAATCATATTCTGGATATTTTTCTTTCACTTTCTCTTAATCACATCCAACCATCTTAATAAAAAGGAATGACAAATTGGATAATCTAGTTTTAAATACATTAACACACATGGATAGAATGCCATTGATAATAAGGTTTGCTGACAACAGCAGTACCACCACCAACATCACCACATACTACAACAACAACAACACTATCAGCAATAGTACCACCATCATTCTACCGCCACCAGCAACCACAATACCAGTAAAAACAACACCAACGGCAACCACTACCAGCAAACATCAGTAAAATCATCATCATCATCAGCAGCAGCAGCAGCAATACCACTACCATCACCACTATCATCACAACCACCACAATCACCATCAACTCCAACACCAACAACAATACCAACACCTACAACATCATCATCATCATCATCATCATCATCATCATCATCATCATCATCACCATAGTCGTCGTCGTCGTCGTCACTGACAACAACACTACCACACAACCATCAGCACCAGTATCACCATTACCACCACCGTCACCATCACAACCTCCATCACTACCACCACTACCATGACCATGACCATCACCACCACCATCCCCTCACCATCACCATCATCACTATTATCACCATCAGAACCACCATCATCAACACCAGCACCACCATCACCACCACCATCATCATCACTATCACCATCATCATCATCACCACCACCACCACCACCACTACCTGCACCACCGTCACCACCATCGTCACCATCATCACCACAAACATCAGTATCACCACCACCATCACCACTACCATCGCTACCACCACCAACGGCAACAATAAATATTGAAAATTATGAAGTGGTACTTAGGTTTAAAATATAACTGAATTTTTTTAAAGATAAATATAGAAGTCTGTTCGTAAGATTGAAAATATTTTTGAGAAGTCTCTACCCGCAAAAATATTTGTAGAGAATAGCAATGAGAAGAATGAGATCAATAACAAGTGAATCAGATCGATGCTGAGAATCTTTGCTAAACCAAGGGCGCTGGTGATGTTTATTTGATATCAATATTCCATGGGAATGAGTACAGTGATCCTCAAAGTGTAAGCATAAAAGGAAAATGAGGTTCAACAGATCAGTCAGGGAGACAAGATGCTCGAGGAATGGCAATATATATGCGTATGTGTGTGTGTGTGTGTGTGTGTGTGTGTGTGTGTGTGTGTGTGTGTGTGT
>NC_068984.1:77626032-77631872 GCF_001194135.2 Octopus bimaculoides
GCGATTCGCTCTGGATCTCGACAACAGTGTGAAAACAGTGACCTTTGAGCTGCATTTTGGTCTTGGAGAATAGGGCGGATACCATGTTGTTTTTGGCGAATCTAATTCTTCGCTCTTCACAGATCCGATTGTTTTCGCCGAATGTCCTCCCTCAAATGTTTCAAAACGTTGCAGTAGAACTCACGATTGATGGTCTGGCCCTGGGCGACGAATTGTCGATGCATAATACCGCGGATGTCGGAAAAAAAACAAAAACATGAACATGCTCTTGATTGTGCTGCGGCTCTGGCGTGCCTTCTTCGGTCGTGGAGATTAAGGGCTCTTCCACTGTGACGAATGATGTTCCGTATCAGTGTCGTACTCGTAGACCCAACTCCTGTCACCTGTGATGATCCCCGATGTGAAGGATGGGTCATCAGCGGCACACTGACGGAGATCTTGACAGACTTCGACGCGATGCTGTTTCTGCTTAGCAGGCGGGGGACAAACTTAGCACGCCGCATGTTCAATTGAGACGTTAAGTTTGACTGTACGGACCCATACGACAGACTAACAACATGAACAATGTCGTTGATTGCCCCCCCCCACCCACTTACGATCCTCATGCAAAAGCTGATGAATTTCCTCCACATTTCCGGGGGTGACTCTTGTGACAGGTGTTCCAAATCGTTCATCGTCTTTCAGAGATGTTCCTCCGCTTTTGAAGCGCCCGTGCTACACGAAACATTGCGTACGACCCATTGCCACGTCACCGTAAGCTTGCTGAAGCATGCTCAATGTCTCTGTAGCAGACTTCCCAAGTTTAACGCAAAATTTCACGTTAGCTCTTTGTCCATGACAAAAACGCAGACTACAGCATACACAGCGATGTCACTCGACACATTGTCTGATGAAGGTCACTGCTAGGTCACATGGCGCACGCGACCGCGTGCTGCCAACTGTTGATGTGCTACAGAACTAGTCCGGGAACTTTTTGATACCATCTCGTATGAGTGTGAGTGTGCTGCTGTACGTAAGATTGTTGAGGAGACAACATAGTAGAAGAGATGGTGGGGTATGTGTGTGCATGTGCAGGTGTGTGTGTATGTGTGTGTATATGTATGTGTGTGTATGTGTATGTGTGTCTTTGTGTGTGTATGTGTACGCGCATAAATAAAAAAAATTGTAAATGATTAAGGGAGTAATGCGTATGCCAGCGTGTATGTATGTTCGGTCACGTATATGGAATTATATTTTACTTTATTTTTGTTTTATTTCAATTCTTGTTTTTTTTTCTTTTGAGTACCTATACAGGGATTCCGGATTTAACATTTCAACCTTAGATTCATTCTGTTTTGTTTTATATTTTATTTTAGACGTTCCTACTTTTTTTTTACTATAAAATTTTCGAATGTCTACTACCAATACGTACACAGACAAATCGCCATGCTAATAATTCTATAGAAACCTTTACGCACTACATATACACATATCTATATAGTAAACAGCACACACACACACACACACACATTTTGGCATACCCCTTCCACTATAACTATCCACTTCTTTCAAATTTAAATGAGGATTAAGTTTAAATGATCTTTAATGACCTTTAAGTGTCAAGTATAAGCACAGGTCATCTATTCATAATGTTTAAGAATTAAACCGCATTTCTCCGCAAATTATCTATTACTAGCGGGACTAGTGAAAATTGCTCAGTGCGAATCAGTAATTTTGAAAACATTAATGCATTAAATACAAGCAAAGATATTCAAAAAATTATTTTGAAATAACCACCATTTTATCAAAACTGTACTTTTAGATATAACCGAAATGAACTTATATAAATGAAATTGCTTATTTACCTTCTTTTGATATGTTTCACTGATACGATGTACTTTATAGTTTAAGGAAATAAAAGATGAATTAAAATGATAAAACTGATTCATATACATATAATCAAACTATACGCTTTTCATTATTAAAACTTACAACTGAAATAGTTACTGCAATTGGAGACCTTTAATATAAACGCCTCTCTTAAGGATATATCTATTCCCCCAAGAAAGGTATCCCTTAAGTCATTAATAAGACCAACTCTTTCATCAGATGGCAAGCTTTCTTCTACGATAATAAAGATATTAAACCACCTTCCAACGACCAAATTTCTGAATTCAGTAAATTATTCAAATCTAAAAATAATCCTCTTCCTAACCCAAGACTAAAACAGTTTGAAGCCGATCTCTGATCTATTGTTAAGAATGTTAAATTCCATCATTCCCCCTTAAGGAATAAACATCTAAGATATCTACATAATATTCTTTTCTACTCTAGGCACAAGGCCCGAAATTTTGGGGGAGGGGGCAGTCAATTACATCGAACCTAGTACGCAACTGGTACTTAATTTACTGTCTCCGAAAGGATGAAAAGCAAAGTCTACCTCGGCAGAATTTGAACTCAGAATGTAAAGACAGACGAAATGCCGCTAAGCATTTCGTCCGGCGTGCTAACGTTTCTGCCAGCTCGCTGCCTTGATATTTACATAATATTACCAAGGACATTAACAGCATAGATGGGCTACTTGTTCAATCAGATAAAACCAGCAACCTGTATCACCTAAGCATGGATTATTATCTAAAATTACAAAAAATATACAAGACTACTTGGTAAAAATGCTATTAGGAAAGCCAACCTGGAAGCTAAGAAAATTATGGAGAAAAATAACTTACAAATGAAGACTGATCCAAAGCAAACCCGTTTTATTTTAAAGGACCACAAACCTAACTTCAATAACCCAACTCTCCGTCTCATCTGTCTTTCTAGCTCTGATATCGGAATACTTAGTAAAAAAAATATTCTTGATAAGCACAATCCTTCTTTAAAGAAAAACATTAAACTTAATTTATGGTGTAATTCATTCTAGGTAGTAGACCGGTTCAACTCTATAGATCAGGGGTGGAGAAACTTTTTAGTGTGGTGGGCAAACATTTTCAATGAAAAAGATCCGCGGGCGGATCACAAGTTCTAACACTTATATCTGTGTGAATCTTGTATACATACGAGTATACCAGCCTGCGTGTGCAGTTGCGCCCGTGGGCGGGGGTTTCCCCACCCTGCTATAAATAATAAACTAAACACTAAATTTATCCAGTTTCATATATGTAGTTATTCTTCTGTTAATTCTATCATCCATTAATAAAGCCCTATGGTTGGCATATAATAACTCCGGCCTCACCCAAGATGAAATTAATATAGTTTTAGCAGGTAGAAAATCTATTATCAAGCTTGATAATAAATTTTGGGTTCAAAAAGATAGACCTCATTGTTTTGATATAACAATGGAAGCAGCCGATACCGCCCAAGTCTCTGATCTGGTCGGTATTTATATTCTATCCGAAATGGCTGATCAATTCCCATATATCTTTGGTGGATTATATCGCGATGATGGTCTTCTTTACCTCCAAAATATCTCTAATCAAAAATGACAAAATGTTAAAAATAATTTAGTTAAATTCTTCAGTAATATGGGCTTATTTATTAACTTTGATGATAATAGAATAAAAGTTAATTTCCTTGACCTTACACTCAACTTAAACACAGCTTTGTATTACCCATACTATAAACCTTCAACCAGTCTAAAGTATATCAGTTTTTTTAGCAATCATCCTGCAAATATAACAAAAATTTAGTTAAAAGCATTTCGGTTAGACTCTCTAAATTATTCGCTAATGTAAACATTTTTAATAATAATGTTGACATCTATAATTTATCTTCGTCAAAGGCAGGGTACAAGTAGCAAATTAAGTATTACAACTTTCTTGATCCTAGTTAACCTCTAATTATCTGGTTGATAGTAGTTATACTACTACTACTACTACTACTACTACTACTACTACTACTACTACTACTACTACTACTAATAATAATAATAATAATAATAATAATAATAATAATAATAATCATAATGATGATACTCATAGTGTATCTTCCATAGGTAATAACTCCTATCGAAATATTAAAAAAACTAATCTTAGTAAATTTAAGAATAAACAGTCTAAGGGAGGTAACTATACTGTAAAAATAAAAACTCTTCTGTAAAAATAAAAACTCCAGATTTTTTAATGAGAAATCTTCATATAAATTGCATAGCTCTAATAAAGCTATTTGACTTGTTATTCCATACTGTAAACAAATCAAAAGTACTCTTCCTTACCTGTTTCGAGAAGCCATCCATCGAAAGGAACTTCCCCCAAAACTCGAGGTACCATTCTATTCTGAATTCACATCGTATCAGAATTGGTTTTTCCAAGACTAATAATCTACTACAAGTTATCTCTTCACATAACAATTATATTCTTAAGGGTAAAAGTGATTCGCTTAATAACCATAATAACAATAATATTAATGATAATAATCACTCCTCAAATAATAATATTAAACGTAACATTACTTCTAATTGTGATCCGAATAGAACATGCATTCTCAACGGAAATTGCAAAATTAAAAATGTTGCTTTTCCTCCACTGAAATAATAAAAAAAAAACATGTAACGAATCATCTTTCTACATTTAAATATATTAGCAAACGTACTAATACATTAGTAAAAGTACTAATATAGGCGCAGGAGTGGCTGTGTGGTAAGTAGTTTGCTTACCAGCCACATGGTTCTGGGTTCATTCTCACCTTGGGCAAGTGTCTTCTACTATAGCCTCGGGCCGACCAAATCCTTGTGAGTGGATTTGGTAGACAGAAACTGAAAGAAGCCCGTCGTATATATGTATATATATATATGCATGTGGGTGTATATGTTTGTCCCCCAACATCGCTTGACAACCGATGCTAGTGTGTTTACGTCCCCGTAACTTAGTGATTCAGCAAAAGAGACCGATAGCATAAGTTCTAGGCTTACAAAGAATAAGTCCTGGGGTCGTTTTGCTCGACTAAAGGCGGTGCTCCAGCATGGCCGCAGTCAAATGACTGAAACAGGTAAAAGAGTAAAGAGTAAAGAGTACAACTACAGATTTTAGTAAACTAATTTTGCATCTCAAAGACTGTAATAAATAACTTTCTTTGGATTGGAAAGTTTTGTCAAGATCGTTCCCTTATGATAAAGGCAAATCTTTTTTTATCCTTTTTTCCAAACAAACACTTGTTAACAGCTATAAAGAACGTATTGACAATTGTTTACATCGGAAAAAACACACTTTCAGCTATTTCAAATAATACCTGTTCCCTTTTGCCTAATAATATCAGTAACTTTCATCTTACTGTTTTCAATCCATACATCCCATTCGTTTATTTAATATTTCTATCCATCTGTCATTCACCTTTCTATTTGTTTAGTCCTCCATTACTTCTTTGTTTTTCTTTCTCTCTTCCTTCTCTTCTCTCATCTTATGACGTCATATTTCTTAACGGCATTTTAAAAATTATTAGCGTTTTCTATCCACTTAAAAAATTTTTTTTTTAATATTATATGTTATATATTATAATTTCTTACATTTGTAAAATGTTATTTATAATCTCCACCCTGATGCGATCGATACATTATTCCACCTTATTTTCCCTCCTGGATTAATTTTAATGTATCCATCGAAACATTTATGTCGGTGATATAAATGATTTAAATAACATCTTGTGTGTTTGTCTCCATTTTCCATTTCCCTTATACATGTATGTATGTATGCATGTGTGTTTGTATATTGATCAATGAAATTCCAATTAAGTCTGACTTCCACGTTTTATTATTTGCAATTTTTACAATTTTACAATGCTGAAATAAACTATTACTTTCATGCGTTACGCATTCATCAGAAATATGAAGTGATAGTCGTGCTCCGCAACTGAAAACTGACCCCCCC
>NC_068984.1:77632943-77640207 GCF_001194135.2 Octopus bimaculoides
GACACAGGTTCGTGTGTCACATAGCTAGCTAGAGGTGATAGTCTCTTGGAGCTAATCAACGGCAGCATTCGTCCTATTTTCCTGGACTGCCATGTTAGCTTGGCGATAACTACTAATATCCTGTACCGCTGCCGGTACAGGATATTATTTTTCTCCCCTTCTCCGTTTTCTCTCTCTCTCTCTCTCTCTCTCTCTCTCTCTCACTCGTTTTCTCCTTTACTCTCTCTCGTTGTTCACACTGGTCCTGTACCTTGATAGCAATATTGGGATTTTTGGTACTATGCAGTGGCGCCCCTTCCTGTTGGTTGTTTAATTGACAATGCCAACGTTTGTTACCAGTTCTAGGATTTTCCTGATATATATATTACTGCGTATCTTTCCCGCCTTTGCTCTAGGGAGTAGAGTCTTAAGTTATTCAGTCTCTCCCAAAAACTGACATGTCGAATTGAGATGATCTTCTTTGTGTAGCTTCGCTTGATTGTTTTGAGATACGTCGTTAATTTTACACTGTGGTGACCATAGCTAGGAGCAGTAATTTAAACGGTTGAAGACAAATGGACCATCAGGGTTTCCTGTTCTCTCGTTCTGTAAGTTCGAAGGATCCATCTAGCCAACTGTCTGCATTTTGTTGCCAACTTGTCGATGCCCAATTTGCGCACTGATTTTGGTTCATGAATCGCAATCCCTCTTGGGTTAGTAAATCATGTCTGCTTTTCATTGAGCTTCGCATGTTGGTAGCGCAGTGTTTGGAATTTTCCAACATTAGACTGCATGTTATTTTTCTCAGTCCACCTGTATATTGTGTTCAACTCCTGCTGCAGACGCGCAATGTCTCCAGTGTCCTCTGAGAGACTTTTGTATCTATGTATGTATGCATGTATGTATGTATGTATGTATGTATGTATGTATGTATGCATGCATGTATGCGTGTGTGTGTGTGTGTGTGTGAACACAGGTGAACATATAAATGCAAAACAATCTGGAAATATAATATATATACACATGTGTGTGTATATGTATATATATATATATATATATATATATACACACACATATATGTATATGCATCTAACTGTATCACTTTGTGTGTGAGTGTGTATATTATATATAGAGTGATATATATATATATAAACACGCAGAAATATCATATACACGAACATACACATACACACGCATATAAACATGCAAATATTCATATAATAATGATAATAATAATATTTATTATTATTATTATTATTATTATTATTATTATTATTATTATTATTATTATTATTATTGTGTGTGTGTGTGTGTGTGTGTGTGTGTGTGTGTGTGTGTGTGTGTGTGTGTGTGTGTGTGTGTGTGTGTGTGTGTGTGTGTGTGTGTGAAGAAACAGACATAGAAATGAATAGGTTGATTAATATATATGTATGAACAGTTATCTTTGGAATATTACGAGGATTTGAAAGGCCACTTGTTGCTGTCGCTGTTATCCGCTTGTCATTTATATCTGTCGTCGTCACCGTTACAGCTTTTGTTGTTGCCGCAACCGTTGATGTTGATGTTGTTGTTTTCAATATTGGTATTATTATTGCTGATTTGCATAGCATCTCATTAGACATTGAACGACATATCACAAAAGGATGAGGAGACTGTCTGAATCAGTTCAAAGAGAAATCGATTTATAATTGATCAAATATTGTAATAATTCACCGATGTCATATTCAATGCCGAAAATTCTCTTTCACGTGGTGTACGATATCTCTTAATGACAATTGACGTCAAACGTCTATTTGAGATCTAGTGTTATACAGGCTTTCATCGGGTGGCAGTAGCAGTGTGTGATTTGATGATAGCGCGTGGGTGTGTATTTGTGTGTGTGTGTGAGAGGGGGGGGCACATTGGAAAATATTTGTCTGACCTAGAGAAATCATGTTAATGCTAACATACCTCAACCTTAGTAACGAAGCAGCAATCGTCACCTGTAATTATTATTATTATTATAGTAATTTATATATTTCCCCTCTCCGAGCTTTCGATTTCACATGCTCCCGCTAATTCTGTAAGAGTGGGCGACAACCTGCTGTCCCCAATAAAAGCAGTTTCTAGGCATGTTCTACTCTCATGTACATCCCAATTTTTCCAACAAATTTCTCAAACCTGGTTGTTAATGCTCCTAATGTTCCTACAAACACATTCGTGCAATTTCATCTTTTAGTGGCTTATACTTCTCAATCTTTTCCAATTCTTTAGCATCCAGTCGTACATTCTCAGGTATGTCAATATCTATGATCTCGAAGGCGGTGAGCTGGCGGAAACGTTAGCACGCCGGGCGATATGCTTAGCGGTATTTCGTCTGTCTTTACGTTCTGAGTTCAAATTCCGCCGAGGTCGACTCTGCCTTTCATCCTTTCGAGGTCGATAAATTAAGTACCACTTAGGGTCAATCTAATCGACTGGCCCCTTCCCACAACATTTCGGGCCTTGTGGTTAGAGCAGAAAAGAACATCTATTATCTCGGTTTCCTTCATCATTTTATAAACTAAAATAATGTTTGGTCTCCGATCATCAATCTCTGAATCACACTGGATTGTAAAATCCCACGAGAATTTATACTCATTATTCTCGGTGACACTTGGACTTTTGGTTAGAAAATGGCCACCATAGAATCGAATTGAGGGAGGCGTGTGAAAGTTCATATGAGGAATGAAGGGAGGGGCCACGAGGAATGTGAGACTATGAGAAGTTTGGAAATGTGATGTGAATGAAAGCGGGAGAAGTTATGAATTTGAAAGTAGAAAGTGTAGGCGTTTTAAACCCGGCAAACATAAACAGCGAGGGAACTTTTTACGTGGTTATTCGAGTTGTTGGAAATAGCTGCCAAGTCTCCTTCAAACCACACCCCACCGCCCTAGAACAACCCACATTATCTGATATGGTCCTGAGTTACTTGCAAAGAGAGAAAACAGACGTGAGGGTCACGTCTGGAATGTCTTTAATAATGAATCTGCTCCACCAAAGTTGATATGAGACTAAACGATGACAAGGACAAGGTGAACAGAAAAGGTTATGTCTTCAAGTAAAGAGAGAGCGGACAAAGGTAAGAAGAGGAATCGGGAAACAAAGAGAAATCCTAAATAGATTTACTTAAGCAGAAAGACAGCTAACGAATATCCTTAACCCTACAATGCCCAGTATGCAGAAAAGATTTTACAGATGAGTCTAAACCATAGAAAAGTTGCAAGAACAGCTGGTTATTTTAAATTACTTGCTATAATGTTCAAACGTAAAGAATCTTGAGAGATCGTCCAAACTTTCAATCTGTCTTTTTCATCCTATAAAATTGCAATATTTGAAACGCAATTTAAAATAAATGAAATATCTAGCCAGATGTAGCAAAAGAGATTGTGAATACGCGCGCGTGCACACACACACGCACGTACGCACGCACCCTCACACACACACACACACACACACACACACACAATTAAACACACACATAGATGTATACAAATGCAGCTGATGCCAAGAAGAAATGCGATCATGTGTACACGAATGCGCATTTACGTATGTTAATAGGCACATATGCATATATAGAGATATATACTCAAACACCACTGCGTGGGAATATGCACACTCATACGAACATATACTCGCGCTCATGTAACCATCCATATATGCATATATTCATATTGTACATATTCTTAATTAAAAGAATTGAAAGATTGCGACTTCTGAAGTGAGCTTGGGAAAAGGAAAAAATCATAGGAAGTTGTGGCAAATATTCATTCATCGCAGAGAAGATATTTCGAGATTTTTCTTGCAGCTACAGGGAGGTGGTCTGTAAAATGACCAGACAAGTTAAAGCGGCAAACTATGGGTTCGAGATCAATCTGAGCATTGTTATTGACACTCAGAAATGTTCACGGAACCTATCATCGAAGTCAGTGGTTCTTAACCCTTTCCATCGTTTTACCCACAGAGACTCTCCAGGTTATTACTGTGACCCCTATAATAAATTTTGTAATGATTAACATTGCGTAATGGTAAGATAAGTCAAAACTATATGATCCTAGTTTAATGAAAATGTTATAAATAACTACTAAACATCATACAAAACCTACTCATTCACTTAGTGGGAGGGTTGATAATTGTTTTGCAGCCTTAAGTACATCAAAACGATAAGCAATGCTTGACAGACAACACCTCATATCGGCGTCCATCACAAGCCTACTGCGTACCTTCGTTTTCAGGGCCATCATTATTGAGAATCCAGCCCCTCAGTGATAGGTCGAAGGGGACTGGACCAGCATGGTCAGTGCACACATTGAAAGAAGAGGTTAGTCGTTCTTCAGTTTCGCTCAAAATGTTAGAAACTCTTGTTCGGAAAAATTGACTTTCAACTGAGTATCCTCACGAGTTTAAAGAAATTAT
Source organism: Octopus bimaculoides (assembly GCF_001194135.2). Taxonomy (NCBI): domain Eukaryota; kingdom Metazoa; phylum Mollusca; class Cephalopoda; order Octopoda; family Octopodidae; genus Octopus; species Octopus bimaculoides. Next base: position 77,637,357 of record NC_068984.1, read on the forward strand.
ACCTTCACAGCAACATCAGTATCACTGATGGCACTGTCGTTCACTGAAAAGGGTCTACAGATTCACGCATCAGTACAGCGGTCATCCAATCCTGGGAAGTAACTTTCAATGGCATCATTCACTGGCAGATGAGCTGAGATTTCTTCACAGAAATATATATATATATATTATTATTATTATTATTATTATTATTATTATTATTTAAGCAGTTTGATTCGGTGCCATGCGACTTACGATTTCGCGGGGCTCTAACAGAAACTCGTCTCTTTCAGGCTTTAGATTATCGATTCAGTAATCTAAAATCTGAAAGAGACGGGCTTCTGTTGGAGAATAAATCTACATGTGAAGGCGCATGACTTGGTAGTTAGGATATTTGACTCACGATCGTAATGTCTTGAGTTCGATTCCTGGTGGCGCATTGTGTCCTTGAACAAGACATTTTATTTCACGTTACCCCAGTCCACTCAGTTGGCAAAAAATGAGTATTAGCTACAATTCAAAGGGCCAGCCTTATCACATTCTGTGTCACGCTGAAGTTCCCTGAGAACTACATTAAGGGTACTTGTGTTTGTGGAGTACTCAGCCACATTTACTTTAATGTTACTAGAAGACTATTCCGTTGATTGGATCAACTGGAACACTCGTCGACGGAGTGCATATAAACATATTTATATACATACATACATACATACATTATGTGCGTATGAGTGCTTTTGCCTGTGCATGAATGTGTGAGAAAATGTAATTAGAAAAGTTTTCAGTTACCTCTTTGACACAACAATAGCCTGGACTGCACGAGTCTTTGTTCCCCGGGTCACAATTATCTTGAACATCGACCATCAACCCATTGATTTCTTTAATCTCACCACTAACTCCGGGTACGGTCTGGAAATAGACGAAAGAAACAGCCATAAAGTGTTGTAGAAATACATACATAAATACATACATAAATATATACATACATACATACATACATACATACATACACACACACATACATACATATACATACGAACAAAAATACCCTGCTGTTGATGTCGAAATTCCAATGAAGGAGCCTTGGATCTAGGTTAGCAGACGATTCTTTCTCTATTGGCAAGAAATCTTGAAATAAACTGAATAATGACATACATACATACATACATACATACATACATACATACATACATGCATACATACATACATACTAAACAGACCGATAAACGAACTATCAAACTTTTTGAAAAATAAGTACTAGGGTCTATTTGTTAGGCTAAACCCTTCAATGCGGTATCTCAGGATGGCGGCAGTCCAATGACTGAAACAAGTCTCAGATAAAAGTTAATTTCGATCTGCCAGCTCAAGCCTAAATTACTCTAAATTACTCTTTAAGAAAGGCGCAGGAGTGGCTGTGTGGTAAGTAGCTTGCTTACGAACCACATGGTTCCGGGTTCAGTCCCACTGCGTGGCACCTTGGTCAAATGTCTTCTACTATAGCCTCGGGCCGACCAAAGCCTTGTGAGTGGATTTGGTAGACAGAAACTGAAAGAAGCCCGTCGTATATATATGTATATATATACATGTATGTATGTATGTGTTTGTGTGTCTGTGTTTGTGCTCCCAACATCGCTTGACAACCGATGCTGATGTGTTTACGTCCCCGTAACTTAGCGGTTCGGCATAAGAGACCGATAGAATAAGTACTAGGCTTACAAAGAATAGGTCCTGCGGTCGATTTGCTCGACTAAAAAGGCGGTGCTCCAGCATGGCCACAGTCAAAGGACTGAAACAAGTAAAAGAGTAAATTAAAACTGAACAACCGCTTCATACATTACTGGTTATCGCATGACAGACTATAATCAGTAATCTACTGGGTTTACACCATACAGAGTCTGACCATGACTTTCCATTCTGCTGAAGTGTTTTGTTAACCGACGGTATGAAACACTGTCGAAGTTATACAATATCTTTATCTCATACATACAAATCTCTGTGCACCTCCTACGCATTAAAAAACAGTATAAAGAAAATTCTAGAGATAAACGATAGGAAATCGGAATCCCGTTTATCCCTAGCTTATTTTATGCAATGATTCTTGGAGTGATATTCACTAACAAAGTCAGTAATAGGAATCATTTATACACACACACGTGTGCACGTACGCACGCACACGCACATGCACGCACACACGCACAAACACTCTTTCACTCTCCATGCATTCAAACATTCATTTATCTATATATGTGTATTTATATGCATATACATATGCATATGCATATGTTTATGCATGCATGTGCATATGCACATAATATAAACTTAGAGTAAGAGTATTATAATGATAAACCTCCCATGAAATGTGGATTCCCCCCATTCCCGAGTTTTCTTTCATTTTTAGTTCGTTGATTTTTTTTGTGTGTTGCTTTTTTCTCTTATCCCTGCAGTGGATATCAAATATCAAAATATTCACGGGCCTTGTTATCATATCATCAACGCTTTTCGGTCATCGTGACCCCACGCTTTATATTCATGCTTGATATTTTATTTATATATCTCTCACCACCTGGTATCTGCTTCACAGGTTAACACTAATATTTAGGAAGGTCACACTTATCGTATTGGTTTTTTATATTTTATATGGCATTTTGTAAGCAATAGTATCGCTGCTTATAGATTTCCAACTGTTCAATCACCGATCTGTGTTAAATTTTCTATATTGAGAGTAAGAAAAAATCTTTGAGGGGCAATTCGAATGCAATAGATATCACAAGGGAGTTCCTTCGAAAAACTTCGCTTTATAGTTTCATATCTGACCTAAATCACTGAAAGATATACATTCATGTGTGTGCGTGTGCGCGCGTGTGTGTCTATGCGT
>NC_068984.1:77640217-77640686 GCF_001194135.2 Octopus bimaculoides
CGTGTGTGTCTATGCGTGTGTGTGTGTGTGTGTGTGTGTGTGTGTGTGTACGAAGGTGCATAGCTTAGTGGTTAGGGCGTCGCACTCAGTTACGAGATCGTGGTTTCCATTCTCAATCGGACCTCGCGTTGTGGTCTTGAGCAAAACACTTCATTTCACATTGCTCTGCGATCATTTCATCATCTAACATGTGGCAAGTCGTGCACCTGCACAGGTAATGTCGATTTGATGGTGGGAGTGAGCTTACGTGAACACAAATATTTGATCGTTATAAACAAATCATTTGTGTGGTTGTTCAACAAGAAATTGCAGAACCCTCATACGTCGTCTAACGACGTGATAGTCCGTGTTATATGTGTAAACATACACACACACGCACACGCACACACACACACGCGCACTCACGCACACACACACATACACACACACAATCATATGTGTATATATATATATATATATATATATATAT
>NC_068984.1:77640848-77643994 GCF_001194135.2 Octopus bimaculoides
ACACACACACACACACACACACACACACACACACACACACACACACACACATATATATATATATACATACATATATATATTTTTATACTCACGCACAGACATACAAAGGTACGCATACAAACACATATATATATACTAAGTTTACTATGATCGGATAATCATAGTAATCCACGATAATAAAGAAATCTGTGTTACGTATATATAACACTATTCCATACACTTTCCCTCAGCCAACTTCCTTTCTCAAGGCATTAATTAAATCGAAGTAATGACAGATGACATTTGACCACATGGTTAAGAAGCAAAATACTTAAATACGACCATGCTTGAATAACAGACCACACAGATTTGTTAAACGGATAAATTATGTCTGAGTTTAGACGGCACCAGTTGAGATTATTTTATATTTGCTGAAGACGTTTCATTCAGCATCATTATTAAGATACTTAATACGACATAGCTTTTGTTTCCCTACCTAGAGCTTGGAGTAATGAAAGTGATAGGAATGACTGACAACAAGTTTTCCTCATCCTATATTGTAGAGGGTGGCGATTAATTACGATAAAATCTCCCGGCAGAACCTATGACACACACACACACACACACATGGGCAGCTATGTGTGTGTGTGTGTGTTAAAACCTAAGACGACTCGTTACAGCTCTAAACAGAAAAAGATTAGAAAAGTACACGCCTCACCTGTTTAAATCATGAGACTATCAATCATTTATAATAACATGAATGTGATAACATTTCTGTGTATGCAGGTAATAGGTGTGCTAAAGTTCCTATTCTGAAAATCCGGGTTTATGGTGTATATTTTATTGATAATGTTGATTCTGAATCTAAAATAGCAAAATCCAAATGGTCAGATGATCAATGCCAAGAAGTTGAAAAACCTTAGTAAGCACGATCAGTCCAAAGAAATATATAAAACAGATGAGATCACAAACAGAAAATGCATGACCAAACAGAGTAGAAACATTAATGACAAAAATGGAGGCATACTGTTTGCTCGTGAACGTATCAAGATCGGTTAAATACATAAAAATACTGTACGATTGAGAGAACAGGGGACCTATGCTTAGTTTTGAAAAGCTGCTAATGGAAGCTCTTAAAAGAAGTAGAAAAAGCAATAAATGCAATGAAAATTGGGGCAACTGGAGTAGATGAAATACCAGTCGGAATATTAAAAGCATTAGATAATCAAGACTATATCTAATAACTGACTTATGTCATGTAATATATGAGAGTGGATATATACCAACCAATATGAAACAATCTATTTTTGTTCTAATACCATAGAAACCAAAAGCTTGAGACAACACAGAGTTTAGAAGTATATGATTCAGGAGTCATGTGATTAAAATATTACGAAAAGTTTCCCAACAAAGAATTTTATCAAGAATGAATGAAGAAATAAATCAATTGCAAAGTGGTTTTAGACCAGGTGTAGGAACTTGTGAAGGAATATTTAATACTTATTAGTGACAGAGGTAGGTGACGGAGATTTATCTCCCAGCTAGTGATATTAATAAGAGTGCATTTTGCACCAAAAGCCAATATGAGAGTTTTTCTCATAGTAACTACTTCAGTATAGTTTGTTCTAACAGAACATCCACGTTCAAGAGGAGATAAATATTATCTCTCGGAATATTTAATGTACATACGATACCTTACTTCAAGCAACTCTCGACATACACCAATGTGTTTATATATAGGTTCAACCAAAGAATTTAACTGCGAAACATAAAAATGGTGGGTCATCAAAACCGTGAATAACAAAAAAGAAAGTACTGAAAGTGGATAACAGCAGCAGGAACTGAAGAGAGGGAACATTTCTGAATCTAAAAGTTTAAAAAAAAAAAAAATTAGAGACCTTAAGCAATAGCCTGTATTGTGATATTTTCTACAAACATTTTCGCTGGATAGCTTACGTCCAGTTAGTTCACGAAGACGTGGTCTTTTGGTTTCTCCTACGAGTTGTTTCAGAGTTCTGGCAGTTGTATGCAGACAGATGTTGATAGCCCAAAACATATTATCACCTGTTTTCAGATTTTCTCTTACAATATTGTTGATAATGTTTAATACAAGAGTGACTGATATTTCCCTTAATATTGTTAATAAAAATATCTATTATCAAATGATAGCTCAGATAAACTGAAAAAATACAAACTACTGTTTAACATTGTTATTGAGTTATTGATGCTGCATAGTAATCTATATGAAGATATATGTTTGTTGAGGGCAGTAGTAGTGATGATACTGATGCCACACCCACTCATACAAGCACATAAAATTTATTATATATTGAGTATCCGTCTGTTAAACTAACGTGCAAATATATACACAAGCTTTTCGGGCTAAATTTGATAATTCTTTTATGCTTCTTTTCTTCTTTTTTTTTTCAGGAGCATCTTGATGTTTTGGTAAACAGTCAACGGTGTTGGAGAGCATAAAGGTTGAAGTTGTAGCTGAGATAAAAACTCAGCTAACGTGGAGCTAAGTGTTATCTGTATCGTCATGGTTCGCGCCAGGCATCAAAATGCCAACATCATGACTGCTGCTCACTATCCTGTGAACATTGTAAAAGCTGTAAGACGTGACATGGACAACATGAAACCAAGATCCCCCAGACAGTGATAATTTCGGGGCGTGTCTCCAGTGAGGGTGACGTCATGCCGCTCCAGATGTATATCCAGTAAAAGGAGAAGTCCTACAGTATGATAGCATCTGGTAGCCGATACCGGGAGAGGAGCTTTTGAAAGTACATTATAAGGTTATTGCCCCAAAATATTAAATTAAACACACACACACACACACACACACACACACACACACACACACACACACACACACACACACACACACACACACACACACATGCACGCACACACACATGCACGTTAGTGACGAACCGGAAGAATGAGTTCTCAACATCGCATGAATGTATCCTTTATTTTTAAGACAGCTTTTATTTCTTCCAAGTCGAGTGACCATACTGAGGCAAACTTATCGACTTGGCGGCAATATAGTAGTTGTGTTGCCCCAGGCCAGTTCCTGGTAAAAAAAAAACTTCATCGTTTTGCCTTTTATTTACCTAAAACTAAATTATCCAATATAAATTTCCTTTAAAAAGCGTGAGATC
>NC_068984.1:77644453-77645386 GCF_001194135.2 Octopus bimaculoides
ACACACACACACACACACACACACACACACACACACATATATATATATATATATATATATATATATATATACATATACAAATACACAAACACACGTACATTCACATAAATACAAACATAACCACGAATTGTGTCACAGACTTTAGTGTTAGATACAAAGTTTCGTGACGTTCGTTCCGGTCAACTTTGCTTTTCATTCTTTCGGGGTACATAAATAAAAGATCAATCTAATACTATAATCGATTTTGTTCTTTGTGAGAAAAAAAAAACAGAAGAAAATGCATTGGTTATGCTCAAATTCTGAGTAGGAATCTGTCAGGTTTACATATTTAAGATATAATAAATGCTACGACGGCGCTTCTTCTATCCAATCAGGAGTAAAGGACTCAAAAGCCCGGCATCAACATGCATAGACACTCATACACAGACATTTATACGCGCGCGCACACACACACACACACACACACACACACACACACTCACACACACACATACGGACATTTAATACTCACACATATACGTATGTAATCAAATATTGAAGACAGAGGTAAGAATTACATATCTCGGACTCAATGGATTGATTTTTCTGGAAACAGTTAAATTTCCTTCTGCCTGTTTGACACAAAGCAAACGACACACACAGACGCACCCCATATCACACACACACACACACATACACACACGAGAAAAACATACGCACACACACACACACACACATACACGCACACAAACACATATATTTATAACAGACATTCATCAAATCTAGGTTATATTTAAACTTATTCCAGCAATGGCCGCCATATTGTGGCTAAAGTCTGATTCGAGTTTTATTGCTTAGGTTGTCAATGACCGATATACGTTCTACGTACGGTTTCTTTGATTTTTCATTAGTGCTTCGATAGAAACGCGAAAGAAGAATTTAATGGTCCAGAAA
>NC_068984.1:77647109-77650215 GCF_001194135.2 Octopus bimaculoides
ATATATATATATATATATATACATACATACATATATATACATACATATACATATAAACATACATATACATATGTATGTATTTATATTTGTATGTATGTATGTATATACAGTCTGTTACAGTCTGTCAGATACCGGCCACGATGAAATACCACAATGTATTGAAAATACGTATTCGCCTTTATATATTTAATCCTTTATATTGAACACTCAATATTTCATATATTCAATAAGACATATTCCATATATTCAATAAGACATTCAATACTTCATTTCATTGTACCATCCATTTTTATATTATATATTATATATTCCATATTCTATATCCCACATTAATTTTACAAGAATATAAATAAAACATAAAAAACAGACATAGTTGGAACCTTTTTAAATAAAATAATATATTCCTCTATACACGATTATACAAAACCCTCCTTTTTTTATTTTTACTCATATATATATATATATATATATATATATATATACGAAGGTCAGTTGGAAGGCCACTCTTGCACTTCAAAGACCATAGTTCAAAGATTTGAGTAAATTCGATTCCAACATCGGGACCAACTTCGTGGAAGCATGAAGGCACGCTGGCAAAACAATCTGTAGTTATCAATCCAGTTTAAACTTGTTCGTTCTGTCTTTACTGCATTCGCCATCCTTACTGTCTCAAGCTTCAGACACTGCACTAAACACACTAAACCCAATCCGTCATTCTGAAAAGCTGAGTCCTTCTGGATTCCTACTCCTACGACAGTGTGTTTAACATATTCGGCTCATTGGTGCAAGGCATTCTGGGAATGTTGTAGACCGACGAACAGGTGCACCATTGCTGGAAGACTGTGTGTCAATGAGCCGAGAATGTTGAACACTTTGTCAGTGTAAAAGGGAAAAGTTATTCTATGGCATATACTAAATCGACCAGCATCTGAACTAGCCTAGACGTGTTACATAGTGCAAATAACGATTACACACACACACACACACACACACACACACACACACACACACACACACACACACACACACACACACACACATTTACAACTTCAATTTTGTGAAACCTTTGGTTCCAAAGCCGTTTTGTATTACTAATATTCTCCGAGCCAGATTTTCTCACATTCTAAATTAAACCAGCAGTATCCAGAAAGTCAGAATTGCTTATGTAGGAACGTATGCATGCATGCGTCTATGTATGTATGTATGTATGTATGTATGTATGTATGTATGCATGCATGTATGCATGTGTGTGTCTGTGAGCGTGTGCGCATGTATATATATACACACACACGCACACATACACACACATATATACACATACACACACACTCACACATATATACACAGATACACACACACAGATACATACATACGTACATACACACATACATGCATACATACATACATACACACATACATGCATCCATCCATCCATCCATCCATCCATCCATATATACATACATACATACATACATACATACATACATAATACATACATACGTACATACATACATACGTACGTACGTACGAGATGTTACTGAAAAGTTCTTGGTTTTAAGGTTATCGCGTAAGGCCTGAGGTTTTAAGGTTATCGCGTAAGGCCTGAGGTTTTAAGGTTATCGCGTAAGGCCTGATTAGAGGCCCAGCTTTCTGAGTTCTATTTACGGCGCTTAGAAATACTGAAGGACCACTGCAATAAGTGTGTGAATCTGAGAGGGGAATATGTTGAATAAAATCATATTCAGCCCCCTTCGTATATATGCATATATCTATGTATATATATAAACATTCACGTGTATATATTTATTTAACAATGTATTAGGAAGCATTTCACGAAACAAAAACCACACGTTCAGTAGTCATTGTACTATCATCCGATACACAATTGCAAGAAAAAAATTTAAATAAATAAGAACTTGGAAAATAAGTTGCCTTTCGTTTGTATCTGTGAATATAAATACACGATTGCAACTCAATTTCAGTATCTCCTTTTTCTTTTCTTTTTCTCTGTGAACTCGCTCGTACTTTCTGATAATTTGTCACTTTATTAGGTAGAAGAGATGTATTTAATATCACAATAAGGTAATTGTTAAGTTGTTACAAGTTGAGCTTTCGACTTACAAAGACGCCATTTTAAGAGTGAGAGTCAGTCATTGTATTTTACGTCAGTGTATTAGTAACAGATGAGTGAATATAGAAAGAATAGATATCAATATACGATCATATCAATAAGATTATAGTTTTTCTAGATTACTAATTTCATCCTCAGAGATGAAGGTTTTCTTTTTCTTTTCATTTACTCAGTCGTTATATCTACGTTACATTTCAATCGGGTTTATCTCAGTTCGTCAAGGTACACATGTACAGCTGGCCTCTTGAGTAAGAATGATATGCTTAGTCTAAGAATGGATGTTTCGTTCAAATGTTGTCTGGTTTCTATGTACATATCCGGGAATAATAGCTCTGATGATGATCAGAAAGAACCGAACCGATCGAAGCGTTGTGTAGATATATAACAATTGATTTATATCCTAAGCACGAGTCCGCAGATTTCTGGGGAGTGTATGAGCACGTTTATGTATATAAAAATCGTGCCTTCGCCATCACATTCAAAACCTCACAAACACCTACACCAAACACACCGACACGCTTAAACAATGTACACATACAAACTACTGCTACACATACTCTTACATACACACACATACAAACAAGCAAATACACACTCACACACCGCGCGCACATGCGTGCACACACGCACACACACGCACACACGCGCGCGGACACACACCAGGCTACAGTTATGCCTCTTGTTACTCACGCTTAAAACGTCATCTCTTCTATTTCCGTTCTTTCACCGTGTCATGACAGTTGGATACACGCGCGTTTCTAGTCTACAGTATTCCTTCCCTGTATTTTTCTCTCCATTTATATCATATCTTTCAGAAAAAGAGTGTATAATCGAAACATTAAAGACACTTCCTCCTTTTCCCCCATTTTATGGGCATCAAACCAATACCAAATCTTTATTTATTTTTTATCCCGTTTTAGTGTTGTATTTTCGTCAACTTTACCCTGTATGTATGTATGTATGTATGTGAATATA
>NC_068984.1:77650888-77657388 GCF_001194135.2 Octopus bimaculoides
TATATATATGTATGTGTGTGTGTGTGTGTGTGTGTGTGTGTGTGTGTGTGTGCATATATATATATATATATTATATATTATATATCCATACATGTATATATCCATGTATAGACACATACATAATGAACATATCTCAATTACTTGACAGGTACATTTATCGATCCCGGAAAGATAAAAGGGAAAAGCATACACAAAGGGATTGAAATCCCGTGGTTAAACAACGTAACTATATACAATATAGAATTTTGTCGTAGCTCCAACAATCCTAACAATCAACTGCTCAATAAATGTAAATGTTGATTTATTACAGTTACACAGCCAGTGTAGGCTCATTATGGCCAAAAATATATAAAGTTCGCTTTGCATCTATGAGGTCTAGGTTCGATCCCTCTACATAGAATCTTCGACAAATGTCATTTTCTATAGTCTCTGGTCGGCCTATATTTGTAACAGAAATTGAGGAGATGCAACTATAAAGAAGCATGTTGGGAAGATTGTACCTATAATTCTCAACACTTTGCTACTGATTCTACCTGAGAATTAACTTAAAGGTTCAGTGTGTCCGTGCGATGCTCGCTCACTTAGTCATTAATTTAGACTTGTTTGATCCTGTCTTAATTTATATGTACGCAGCTGTAAGAGACCAGAAGCATTCCCTGTTGTGTTAACCAGAAATTGGTGACGCTATTCAATCAGAAGGCAAATAAGCGAATATAGTAATTATCATCAATATTCTGTGATATTTACCGTTTAAAACTTCAATCCATGTTTTACTAAAACATGCCTGCACTTGTACTTGGCAATATTGTCGTGTTGACACGATTGCAGAAAAAATAAAAAATAAATTTCAGCAAAAAAACCTTGTTTAACAGACAAAACGTATGACAACAATGATGATGATAACAACAACAACAACAACCACAATACACATGCGCATACGAAAATCTGGCAAATAATAACAAAACTCCATCGTTTGCAAATGTTCTTTCTAAAAAAAAAACAAAAGACAGAAGTTTAGGTGTGGAATATTTTGCTGAAAGAACTAAACCAGGGCAACATACATCGCGTTGCAAAAAGACTCTGGTAACCCCACCTTCCAGCCACAACCAATGGGGACAAATAAGTCACCCACAGGAATGACGATAACAACGGGGATTAAATGATCAGGAAGCACCACTTCACAGCAATACACCCACATTCCATTGAAGTCAAATAGAATCAGTACATTTTTACGAAAAAAATGTTTTAAATACCTAAATAAACAATTGGAAAGACCAATAAAAAAAAAAGCTCGTGGCGGGGTACATTTCCTGTGGAAAGGAGACGCTTTCCGTTGAGAAACAACTCTTCTCTTATTAATGAGAGCTCACCTCCCGCGAAGAAGAAGATATCTCCTCCTTGAATGAAACAAAGTTCACAACCCTTCGCACAGTCCACAAGGATATAATTAGAAACCTATACAAAATATATTGTTTCCAGACGAAGTGCCAGATCGAGAAGGAGGTGATCACACATTCCGAACAATAAGGAAAGAACCAGAATGTGATTGCGAATTTCCGATAGACATTATGATGTGATCCCTAACTTGACCACTGCAACGTAAGAGCTTCTCACGGGAGTTCTAGAATCTTCAGTCACAAACAATAAAGCGTGAAAATAAGGAGATTGCTTTATCAGGAATATAGGATGCCATATTTAAAGCAGGTGACAATTGTATGTTATTTTCATTACTAAGTATTTTATTATACTCTTTATTGCATATAATTAACTCGCATTCCAAATTGTTTAACTTGTTCACAATTCAATTGCATAACGTCTTTCATTCTATCGAGGCAAGGTGCCTGACTTCTAAAGTGTTGTCAGGCACTTATAGCCCTCGGCCAGTCGGGATTTGCTGACAGTAGAAGCTCCACTATGACGTTCTATAAGGGATTGGTGGTGGGCAAAAGCAATGATGTCCTTAGGGAGACTCTAAGCATTGATGAGAATCAAGCGGCTCATCTGTTCCAGACTTTTGGTCCAGTACGTATGGATAATTTCCAGTAATCCCTAGCTACCGAAGTGTGGATGGATTGGGCATTGCAGAATAAATTCTACAGGCATGGCAATGCCGTCAGCTGGGCATGTCCGAGATGCGAGCAGAGTGACAAAATCGTGTTGCAAGTATTCGTTCAGTGCCTGAGCATCATTGACTTGTGGAGTTATATCGAATGCCTGCTATTGCGTGTGGGACCGATCTTGCCTGTGGCCAGAAAGGCAGTCAGTTCTCTGCCGGGTGGCTTTGGTAAAAGAGGTAGTGGAAAGTGTTGAAGACAGACACTATCCTCTTCAGCTAACCCTCATCGACCCTTTTAAGTTGCATTTGAAAGGAAATGTGAGGAATGAGAAAGATGTGTTGCCCCCACGTCAGTAAATTTGTTGAAAGGTGGGTGAATGTGGCCTGGGCGGCCCAAGTGAATGCTTCTACTCTAAGCTGCTGTCTGTAACATGGAAAGAACGAATCGGAGAGGGACACTTTCCATTGGTAGTCTTGGTGTTTGGGATGACTGAGGACCTATGGGGTTCCTTGGTAACCCCTTGGTTACCTTTCCCTGTTATGGAAGCTGGCTCTTATAATTTCCTTACTAATTGTTATTGTTTTCATTGTTTACACGTGTTTATGCAAATCCAATCTGTCGTTCGTCTTTGTATTGTCCTAAATACCTTTTGCGGCCCTTGTGGCCAACAAAGAAATTATTATTATTATTATTATTATTATTATTATTATTATTATTATTATTATTATTATTATTATTATTATTATCAGCATCGTCCATTTGACTATAATGACCAGTTCTTATATATCCCAGAAATATATTCACGTTATCAATCATAGCATTTTTGAAAAGAAGAGAGAGAGAGAGAGAGAGAGAGAGAGAGAGAGAGAGAGAGAGAGAGAGAGAGAGAGAGAGAGAGAGAGAGCAAAAATGAAATAGAGAGAGAGAGAGAGAGCAAAAATGAAAGAGAGAGAGAGAGAGAGAGAGATAGAATGAAAGAGAGAAAGAGAGGGATAGGGAAGGAGTCTCGAGACAGATAACCTCGAGGAAGGACGAGAAGAAAATAAAGTAGTTATGAACGTCACGGATTCCTATTTCTTTTTATCCTGTTCATGTGAAACACGGCCATATGTGTATGCGTATAACACAGTGGCAATATAGCTAGCTTTACTGATAATAATGTGTTCTGGTGGCTGCATAACTATAATATAGAAAGGGACGCATCAATCGTTTCTCAGTCCTTCTTGCAAAACACCAGAAGTAAATGTTGAGTTGGTTCTAGAGAAATGATTGATTTTCGTTCCGGTAATCGTTAGAATTAATCGTTACAGATGTCTGGGCAGAAACCGTAGAGAGAGAGCGACATAGTAACACAACGATAGTAGGTCTCTCTATATTAGCCCAAGACCTGCTACGAATAACTGCGAAATCTCATTCTAGTTTCACTTTGTCTAAGACTTTAAAAAGCATATATCACAAAGCTATCCTGCAGACGGTGATAGTCAATAAAATAGAAATGGATTCTTAAAGTTTATTCTTTCTTTGTGACCCGGTATTGGTTCACCGCCCAGTTGCTGAGAACTCCTGCTGGTGTAGATGTCGTTTCTCGTGTGAAACCTTTTTCACACCTAGTGTATCTAATATGATGGATAGAGCAGGTTCTGGTTCTTACAAATCCAAATAATTTGCTAAAACTTGCAAACTGGAAAATTAAGGCAATAAAATTAATTTTGTTGTTTTAATTTACTTACTACCATTGATAACATAATTGGACTTCCTAGTCTCACTTCAATAGTTTTTGAAATAGCAAAAGCAAGAAGCAAAGAAGTCAGACAGAAAGAGAAGTACCTAAACTCTTGAGTGTGGTGTGAGATATGTTGGTTGGAAGGAAAGTAAATGTAGGAAATAATAGAAATAGATAAACAAAACATGGGTGCGCCAAACTAATGAGAAACGCACAAAGAGTGTTGCTTGCATCATGTCTTGACAGCAAATTTAGTGCGTCTTATCCCAAAATAAATTACGTAAGTAAATTAACAAATAGTTTAATTAATGAACAATGTTGATTATTTCCTACTGTTAAACCAAGTAAAACCGCGTTCCATGTATTAGAATTTTAGATTCTACATATATTTCACTGCTAAACACAGCTGAAATAGTAATTAGCTTAATGCGCTTAGTTCTTGGATTCTTGGTACACGTTTGAAGATAAACACGTCTTATCTCAGATATAAAGCTCAGAATTCTATCAGAGCGTTGCTTGCAAATGGCCACGGCCTTAACAACCCATCGGCTAATTTAGAGATAAAAAATTCAGATGTAAGAATTACACATTGAGGCTTTTGCTTTCTTTATTACAAGCAGCAGTACCCTGCCTTGCTTGGATTTCTAGAAAATAACAGTAAAGTCACATAACATATGAGCTCTTTCAAAGATGTTCTTCTGTGAAAAATTTCAAACACCTTGGTGCAAAACTGCGCAAAAAAACTTACAATATGCATACATTTTAAGGCGGAGAGCTGACAGAATCGTTAGCAGAGCGGGCAAAATACTTAGCGGCATTTCATCCATCTTTACATAATTCTGCCGGAGCTGATTTTGCATTTCATCCTTTCGAGTTCGATAAAATAAGTATCAGTTGAACACTGGGGTCGATGTAATCGATTTACTCCCCACCCCTGCCGAAATTGCTTGCATTGTGCCAAAATTTGAAACCAATATGCATACATTTTACTTCTATATATAAAGATTTGACCTTTATCTAAAGAACGTTGAGTAGCAGAATCCTTACATAGACTAATGGGTTAAGTGTCTCAAAATGTTTAGTTAGCTTTTTGTTTTTGTTTTGAGTTCAAATCCCACCGAAATCAGCTATGTTTTTCATCTTTCTGCGAATACAATAATACAAGCACTAGTCAAATACCAGGATCGATTTAATCCACGATACAGTCCATCTCCAAGTGAGGGTTTGTCTTTGTGTTAGTGATTTCGTCTATATCATCCACATCAATCTCAAAACTCTGAGAATAGGCCTTCAAAATTAATGAGTGTTACTTAATAAAACAATAATAAAATAATAAAACCTGTTATCGCTGCGTATGCGTTATATTCAAATTTACACACACACATGCACACACGTTGCTAAACACACTATTTGTTGGCGATTCCCTACTCCTCGCGGATGAACACTTTTGTGAAACTCGGGCGACAACACACCAACTCATGGGTCTGTTTGGGCAATCGTTGTTGGTGAGGGCTTTACCAGGTCGGAGCGCAAATCCTACATTTAACCTCTATAAGTCGCATTTTACCACACATAGAGGAAACATTGGGTCTATCCTTTGGCAGTCTCCACACAACACTAGAGTAACATGAAATAAAGTGTTTTGCTCAAGAACACAATGCACCACCCGGTCTGGAAATCGAAAATTACGTTATAATATATTTATTTACATTTATATCATATTATAATACTTATATGCATTTATATCTATCTATCTATCTATCTATCTATCTATCTATCTATCTATCTATCTACCTATCTATCTATCTATCTATCTATCTATCTATCTATCTATCTATCTATCTATCTATCTACGTATAATGCTATTGTTAATGTTAAGCCTCGGGTCGGCGCTGTCATGCAGATCTACGATCAAAAGCATTCAAGTCGTATCCATCCCGTCTTTCACTCAGACATAATATATCTAGGATTAAATTATGCAATGTTTACTTTTACTTTTTATTTTAAAGAGTACGGTGTGATGTTGGGCAGATTTGCCTGCTATTTCTACCAGGTCGAGATGTCACGTACCAGATACCCCTCTCTCTTCCGTTCGCCGCTGTTCTCGTAGGTCGAATTATGTAGCCAAACAGTAAACAAAGAGATATACACGAAGGAGCCACGAGGGAGCCACGAGAGAGCCATGTTAAGGCTCACTCGTTGATTAATTTTTTTAGAAGTTCTAGCCGCGACGGAGATGCAGCCACACTGCTTGGGCAGCCATTGACACATTCTGTTGTTTGTGCTTTGTATTCTGGCTTGCATAGGTGGCGGTAGAGATATATCTATAAGAAGAAGGTTACTAGAAGAATCAATTTATCTATGATACCATGACTTTTTGCAGTCAAGTTACATGTCGCCACAGACTCTTAGATCTTTCAGATCTTTGATATGATAGTATCGAATGGGGGTGGTGGGGGTTGCGGGGTAGTGTAAGGGAATTTGCGAGAGGAAGGGACGGAAAGCAGAAATAATTTGGGAAAGCAAGCACACACAAAATCCTATACTATATATACATTATATGTATGCGTTGTTCGAATATCCGTTTGTTTGTTTGTGTGTGTGAAATTGGGTATGTATTTGTGTGTGTGTATGTGTGTGTGAGTGAGGGTGCGAGTGTAAAAGTGTGTGTGCACGTATGTGCGTATACATGTATGTATGTATTATGTATGTATGTATGT
>NC_068984.1:77657999-77658805 GCF_001194135.2 Octopus bimaculoides
TATATATATATATATATATATATACATAATCATTCTTTCCTTCTTTCTATCAGCCCTTTCACACTTCGTTCATTCCACTCTTCGTTCTTTCGTTCCCCCTCTCTCACATTTGCTGGCCTTCTCTTCATGTTCACTTTCCCTCCTCTTTCACTTCACTGTGTTTCTTTCATTTTTTTTTTGCCCCTCCTTAATTCTTCTATCCCTCTGCTTCTACCTCTTTGTCTTCTTTCCCCACGTGACCGGTGTTCGGCCAAGCCTGACCTTTCTTTCTTGGTTCGACTACCATCCGTGCAACATCTATATTCCTCCCTGTGCCTGTTTAATCTTATGTCCCTGCCGTAAGGATTTTCTTCCACACACGCCAGCTTAATTTGATTCGTCCTTAGTCGAAAGACACCTGTTGTTATGTCCTTTTATTTGAATTTATATTAGTATAACATTTCTCCGTTTTTTCCTGTCCTTGTTTTCGTATACATTCGATGCTTTCATCCAAGGAATCTAATGCTCTTAGCTTAGTTTTTCGCTGGGGCTGGTCAGATTGGAGCAATCTCGAGTATAACCAACTGAAATTGCAAAGATAATCTGGAACACGACTGAGGATAGAAAATTCCGGATGACCCGTCCTTTTTTTCTTTGTATCGTCTGTCTGGTTGTTTTGTTGTCCCTTTGTTTATCACCTAACTGTCTGGATGTTTTGTGTTCTTGTCCCATTTTTGTATTTTATATATATATATATATTTGTATATATATATAAATACTTGTACACACACACAGACACACACACACACACACACACACACACACAC
>NC_068984.1:77658815-77659591 GCF_001194135.2 Octopus bimaculoides
AAAATACTTGCGCACGCACGCACGCACGCATGCACGGGTTCATGAACACAGACACATAATACTATTCAGTCACATACAGCGTAATACGTGTCATGAACAGAAATGTGAAAGAAGCCGCTGGTAAAACTACTCATTAATTGTCGATAAGGTCGATTTTTATGTGTAAAAGTACTTTCCATAGTTAAAAATAATGCAAACCCTAAATTCCAACTATTAAATTCTATAGGATATTACTTGACCAAGGATTGATGTACTGCAGGGCTCTAGACGAGAACTCTTCGAACCTGTATCGCTAGGCTCGAGATATAAAGCCAATAATTTCCGCAGAGGAATGACTGCCTCTAACGATAGCTAGACAACATCTAGGAATTTCTATTAGAGGATATTGTTGGGCGTTTCTATTTCTGAAATATGTCCGATAAGTAAAGTTTAGAGTTACGCGTTTCATTAAAATAATGAGGAGCTCTGTCAACAATATTTCAAGCTATATTTGAATGATTGTGTCTAAACCTATCCCTGAGATTCCGCATAAATAGATGACTGCTTTACCTTAATAGTAAGTTAACTCCGGAGAATTGTCGATCCCTAGAGGGTATCCCCTCTTCTCACTCAGAATCGGTTGCATTTGGTGTAAGCATTTGTTTCGTGTTTCTTGAAACGAAAATAATTGCAATAAATCATAGCTTTCTTTTGTACGGTAGTTCATATATCTTTCTTCCTATTTCTTCTCTAAATTAATGTAAATCAATTTATATACATATATATATATATATATA
>NC_068984.1:77660939-77666714 GCF_001194135.2 Octopus bimaculoides
AGCAAAACATTCAAACACTGAGATTTTATATATATATATATATATATATATAAACGTGCACGTATACATACACATAGGTGTATCTGTTTGCCTGCGTGAGATGAGCGTTTGTAAAAAGGAAATTTTCAGTTTTTATGGCCACATACTTATTCGTAGTTACCGCTGCGTGACCCAAAGTGATAATACCCGCTTCTCTGTATCCACCCACTTATGTGTATGCACGTATATTTATATGCATGTCTGTCTATCTATCTATCTATCTATCTATCTATGTGTACACACACACGTACACACACATATATATATGTGTGTGTGTATGCATGTATATATGCGTATATATGCTTTATATATGTGTGTATATATGCGTATATATGCTTTAAAAATACACACATTCATACACACACATCATATTTCATAGCAGAGCTGCAGATCGGATTTCTCGATATAGAACCAACATTCGGGAACGATCAATAAATCTTTCTGCTGAAAGACTTCTCCATAGAAAGTTCTTTTGAAACCGAAAAGTCAGTGAGTTGAGTTACTGGTTTGGAATGGGGGGGAAACAAAAATGAATAATAATAAAAACAAAATAAATACAGAAATTAGGCATTTGAGACGCGATATCTCATCGTGTGCATACTTAGTTAAAGTTTATATAAATATTCCAGATACTTTTTGTCACTTCGTATGTGTTATTTTTAAAATATTTATTTATTATTTTGCATAATGTTGTTCTTGTAGCAACAAGAACAACATTATACAAGAATGATAAGTATTGAATTATGCATAGATACAGAGACCCGCACACATACATACATGAATATACATACATGCACAGACGCGCGCACGTACAAACACACATTTGTATCTTTTTTTATTATTATTTATTTTATTGGTTTCAGTCACTGGAAAGCAGCCGTACTGGGGAATCGCCTTGAAGGGTTTCGTCGAACAAATCGACACCAGTAAATATTTTTCTTAAGCCTGCTACTTATTCCAGCGGACTCATTAACCGAACTGCTAGGTTACTAATATGTAAACAAAACCAACACTGGCTGCAAACGGTGGCGGATATTTGACAAACACTAATATTCAGAAGCAAGTGTGTGTGTGTCTGTGTGTATGTGTGTGTGTGTGTGTGTGTGTGTGTGTGTGTGTGTGTGTGTGTGTGAGTGTGTGTATGTGTGTATATACATATATATATATATATGTATATATTTATAAACTGGTTATTATACAGAATTGTGATGAACCATAACCTTGAACCCTATCACAAGGTTACCCGGAGTTCTTCACTAATCTAAGTAATATTATTAGCCTGGTGTGCCAGCAGAGAGCTTATAAAATATTTTGTCTGGATTGATAATTTCTCACTATTTGCTCTCATTCTCTCTCTCTCTCTCTCTCTCTCTCTCTCTCTCTCTCTCTGTGTATATATATATTCGTTTTGCAACATTCCTGATGTGAAATCGTGTGTTGAAACAGATATTGCTGTATTTCGGGATGGTCATTTTATTTATTGTTATTATTACTTTTTGGTCAAATAAACACACACACTATATATTGTTTTTACTCATTTATTACTGTTCTTATTATTTTAACGCCTGTCCATTGTCCGGAAATCTTTCATCACACATCTGTGACCTCTTCAGCGACACTTTTCGTTTCTGTGTGTGTTCTTACTCTAGTTTCTCTATTCTGCTCTTCTAAGATGTGCATCCTTATGTGCGCATGCGTTTGTGTGTGTGTGTGTGTGTGTGTGTGTGTGTGTGTGTGTGTGTGTGTATGCTTGTGTGTGTGTCATAGTTTTTAGCGGCAGTGTGGCCTTCACCTCAGCCCCATCCTCTCACCCCATTGTACTGCTACTGTCCTAAGACCCGAGAAAAGTGTATGTGTGTTCGCCCTCGCTGTCACCATCGTGGTAGTTCTTGTTGTTGTTATTGTTGTTGCCATCGTCAGCACCGCCAGTGCTGCTTCAAAGGATGTTTTGATAACTAGTACTAGATATACTGTAACTGAGAAAATGGTGTTAAAAAAATCCATTACACACATTCAGTTTTTCATTAGGCGAGTACTAGCCAACAAAATCTGATTTGTATGTTCTTTATTCTACATAAACAATTGGATTAGCTGTGGAACAGGACCACACTAAATGATGGTAAACACTTATTTGTGTGGGCTATTACAAGGAAAGACATATCGAACAGAATACGTTCTAAAATACTGAACGAATAGTTAATTCATTTCTCATTTGGATCACGATGTCATTATTCTTACTACTACTACTACTACTACTACTACTACTACTACTACTACTACTACTACAATAGGCAAACTAAGATCTTTTATGCTGTCGGTCGAACTCATTAAAATAGCGACGAAATCTCATCTCTTCAGAATTGCATACGATAAATGGGATCATTTGCATTTGATTTTATCTTTTGACCGGGTCTCCACCAGAGACCTAAGGCAAGTATATATATTAGATGAAGAGAAACCTCCCGAGAAGGTGGGCGGTTGCTGTCAGCACAATCTTTTGAGTCTTATAGATTGTTGGTTTCCCGGGGATCTGGTCAAAAAATTTGTCACTACCTTTCTTAATCATTCCTAGGGCACTTACAACAGCAAGATGGTTTTGTTTTTTAATTTCCACGCCTTAGATATTTTAATCTCAAGGTCCTTATAGTTCGACAATTTTTCAAATTTCTTTGCTGAAATGTTTCTATCAATAAGCACTGTCATATTAATTAACAGGCATATTTTTTTTTGTTTAGGTCTTTGATGACGATGTCTGGTCTGTTAACATTTCTTTGCCTGTCTGTATGTATCTCATAATCCCATAGAATGGTTAACATTCTCTCTCTCGGTGACTAGCTCTGGATGGTGTTCATACTAGTTCTTAGGGTGCGGGATACCATATGTTCCAGTCCGAATATTGGCCCAACTCGATCATACCCGGTTTTATATTCTGTAGGAGCAAGGACTGAGCAGTCGGCAACAGTGTGGTCAATATTCTCAAGTTTGTCATTGTAGAGTCAACATTTTGTGTCTACCTCATTGTGAATGACATTAAGTTGATAGTCTCGAGTCTAGAGACTCTGATCTTATGCCGCTAGGATAAATCATTAATTCAACTTTCAAACCAACACTCCGCAGTCACTGATGGGAATTTTCTCCTATCTACATCAGCTTCCTCAGTTCGTTTGGGGTATTGCCTATGCAATGGTTTTTCTTGCCACGGTCTTGATATTTCTGATGTACTCCTTCTCAATTTGCATTTTCATTTCTGTAGTTAGTACTCTGTCAGATTCTAATACTTCTAGATACTTAAAACTTCTCCGCCTTTCAATGATTCTACCTGTCCCCTTCTCATGACTAACATTGCACATTTATCTATGCCAAATTCCATGCCTATATCTTTGCTGAAGAGTCTTATAGTCTGTATTAATGAATCTATCTCTTTCTCATTCTTACTAAAAAGCTTCAGATTATCCATGGTTAATTCTTCCCGTACTGTTTCTAAACTGATAGACTTTGCCTTCCTTAATACTAAACTGAGGGGGATCAAACATAAGGCATATATTAAAGGGAATAACGATTCCCCTTGGATAATTCCTTTCTTGATATTTACTTTTCCTAAGGCTGTGTCACCTGAGTTGAGATCTACTTTCCATTTCTTCATGTTACAGAGAGAACGCGTAGACGTTGCTGGAAAAAATAAGTCTCAGTGTGCGTGCCGTTAATGTAATCCTGTGAAATTTTATACTTTGTATGGGTACGTATAGAAAGAGAAACAAACTAACACACACACACACACACACACACACACACACACACACACACACACACACACACACACACACACACACACACACACACACACACACACACATACACACACACACACACAACTATATTCATTTGTTTTGAAGTTTGTATTCTGTTGTATTAAATATACTCATCCACCTACTATGGAGAGTAAATCAGACAGGAGGCAACGGTTAGCCAGAGAGAGAAGAGAGACAAAGGCGAAGAACAGCCAGTTTCACTCGGGAAGAACTGGACGCAAGGAGATAAAACAATACATTAAGATTATTAAATCAATCGGAAGAAGTGAGACAAGAGAGACGAGCACAAGATTCAAGAAGACAGGCTCGAAGACATCAAAATGAAAAGGAACACCTAATTGCACAAAGGAGAGATATCCAAAGAGAGAGAGAGAGAGAGCAGAACAAAAGCGCGAAGATGAAACAGAAGAGCAAGCAGCAATGAGGAGAGAATATCTAAAAATGAGAGCATCGCAAAGGCGACAAGAGGAAACGGAAGAGGAAGCAGCACAAAGGAGAGAAATCGAAAGAGAGAGAACATCGAGAAGAAGAATGGAAGAATTACTTAATACTGAAACGGACCATCCAAAACAAGGCAAACTCATTGCTGGTAGGGATTTCACTAGATATCTATTTCACTAGATAAAGGTTGTATTGATTTTATTTTAAATTCATTTTCCATATCATTTTCATGCCGTCATTTCTGATGGCACGAGTACACTAATATATATATATATATAATCTGTATCTGTAATTATAGCCTATCAGATTAGCGTTATGTAACTAACCACTTATTTTTGTTGAAAGACTTCTGTGTAAACTGATTCGGCATTATTGAACCCAGCGCACAACATAAGAGTATATATAATAGCTATTTGTATATGCAGTCATAACCCATCCTGCTAGCGATAAGTAACCAACCACTTCTTTTTGCTTAAAGATTTTTGTGCAAAATAACCCGACATTATTGAGTCCAGTAAACAACATGGGAATATACAAAAAGCGTTTCGCTGTTTCAACTCTCAATCCATCTTAACTTTATCTCTCTTTCTCTCAGTCTTTCTCACTCCTGAGTTTTTGATTTAATGATTTAGTTAGAATAGGTAGGCGAGTGGTTATGATTTTAACAAAGTCTTCAATATTTATGAAGTATGAAAGGAAAGAAGAAACCAAATATCACAGGTTGGTAAGGTAGTAAACAAAAGGCGCTGTATGTAGCGCCTTTTACTGCGCCATATATAGCACCATACATACCTCGTGTGTATGAAAGAGTCCCCGTGACAGTCATAAAAGAAAAAAATTATAATAATCATAATTATTATTTTTATTATCATTATCATTAAGCTCACCTCCTTAAAAAGTGTCCCGGTGAGATCTTACTACTTTTAAGGCGGGTGCTGGTAGAACCCTTACCGCGTCGGTAAAAATGCTTAGCGGCATTTCTTCCGCCCTTACGTTATGAGTTCAAATGCCACCGGGGTCGACTTTGCATACTTTCGGGATCAATTTCATCCTGAGATACTAAGTATCCTGTGAACGATGATCTGGCTTCAATGCTTGTATGAACAAAATCGGGTGGTAGTTTATGACCAGGTAGTTGGGTACCTATTTTACATTCAATCCAGCGTTACCACCCAGTTTCTGTCTACCCAAGTTCATTCATAAGGCTTTGGTCGACACACGGCAAGGCTAAACGTCAGTTGTTGGCTTACGCGCTTTAAGGTAGAATTGAACCTAGAACCATGTAATTGAAAAGTGAACTTCTTAATCACATCTTCCATGCTTGCACCCATCTGAGAGTGTTTTTATCTTGTTTTACTTTGTTACACTGAATTAGAAGAAAATATTCACAGAACACGTAGCAAAATAGCGGATACCACTACCACCACTACCACCACTACCACCACCACCACCACCACCACCACTACTACCACCACTACCACCACTA
>NC_068984.1:77666724-77676906 GCF_001194135.2 Octopus bimaculoides
CCACCACTACCGCCACCACAACCACTACCACCACTATCACCACTACCACCACTACCACCACTACCGCCACCACAACCACTACCACCACTATCACCCAAACTTCAACAACTGCCACCTCTACTATCACCACTAACAATTTCCACCACCACTGCCGCAACCTCCACCACACTAATTCCAACCTTCTACTACTGCAGCAGCAAGAACATGCACGTCGCCATCACTATCGTCACTACCAGCACCACCATCAGCTTCGTCACCACCACTGCTACGACAGTAACAACAACCATCAATATCACCACCTTCCTCCCCTCCTTCACCACCACCACCACTACCACACCACCACCACCACCAGCAGCACAACAACAACAACAACAACAACAGCAAAAACAACAACAACAACAATCACGACCACAACAACAATGATCTTCACAACCACATCATCACAACCACATCATCACCACCACCAACACCGTCAACACAGTTTACACAATAATAGCAACCGTCACCACTACAACGACCACATCCTTAACCACAAATAACCACATCCTTTACCACCACAGCCACCGTCATCATTGTCTAACCGAATGCACACATTTTAAGACAGAAAGAACTTATTGGTTACGCCAGCGACCGAACCGAACCAATCGATTAAAGTACCTAGCATTATTCCATTATTCCATTATTCTATTATTCCATTACAGTATTTCACTAACCTTATTTTGGCTAAAGTCAGCCAAGTCAGTCGGACATCTTATGCTATTGTTTCTTGGACACACGGAATCATTTTGGGCTCCGACTTTGGCACTAATTCATTCTTCTGCTACCAATTTCCTGCCCATCATTACAATTGCCCGACGTTTCTCTTCTGACCTTTTTTGTTTTTTTTTATCATTGTTACCATCATCCCCCCTCGTCGTCGTCGTCGTCGTCATCATGGTGGTGGTGGTGGTGGTCGTCGTCGTCGTCGTCGTCGTTTTTGTTGTTGCTGTTGATGTTACTAATGTTGCTGAGGTTGCTACTGCTGCCGCTTTTATCGTTATGACTTGCTTTTGTTGTCAATACTGTTGTTATTCGTGATGCTGCCCTTGTTACTGCTGCTGCTGCTGCTGCTGCTGGTGTTGCTGTCGTTTTTAGTGCTGTTGGAGGTGTTGACATTGTTATTACTATATCTTTTGATGCTGTTGTTGTCTCCATTTTTTATGATGTCGTTGCTGTTGCGTTGTTGTTACTGTTGTCATTGATGTGACGGCTACTTTTGGTGTTATTGCATTTCGCTATTGCTGCTGTCTTTATAGCTGCAGCCGTTATTTATTCGGTTATTACTGATGTTGTTGTTGATGTTGTAGTCCTTTTTATTGCTCTCTTTTTTTCAGCTGCCGATTAGCCCCAGGCGTACTTTGTCGAGCATGATGCTACTCCAATGATCGTCCAATCAGTGTCCAGAAAACATCATCATACAATGAGTACCTTCTTGGCTAATACTGGAGAATAAAATCCGAGGAAAATTTGGTTGTTATTTCTAGCTGAATGAGCATGTACGTCCGAATGACAGACGGGCAGATACGAGATGTACTCTAACCGGACTTGCAAGAGGTTCTCAGCCACCTGTGTGCAATGGGTTAATGTAAATTATTTTCATGATATGTGTGTGTGTGTGTGTGTGTGTGTGTGTGTGTTATAATTTCATATGTGTTTAATAGATATCAAATTTTGAAAATATACTTATATTATCTATTGTTTTCATTCCACCTCACGTTTTTATATAACTTTCTCCATTTGCACATTTTTGTAACTTCTATATATAGCGCCTTTTACTGCGCCATATATAGCACCATACATAACTCGTATGTATGAAAGAGTCCTTGTGACAGTCATAAAAGAAAAAAAATTATTATAATAATAATTATCATTATTATCATTATCATTAAGCTCATCTCCTTAAAAAGTGTCTCGGTGAGATCTTAGTACTTTTTAAGGCGGCGCGCTGGTAGAATCCTTACTGCGCCGGTAAAAATGCTTTGCGGCATTTCTTCCGGCTTTACGTCCTGAGTTCAAATGCCACCGGGGTCGACTTTGCATACGTTCGGGATCAATTTCATCTTTTCGGGGTCACTAAAATACTGGGGTCGATGTTATCGGTTTACCATTATCCTAAAACTGCTGGCTTTGTCCCAAAATTTGAAACCATTATTATTATTGTTAGGCTCGCTGCCTTAAGAAGTATCTCGGTAGGGCCTAAATATTTTTTAAGGCAGCGAGCAGGCGGAATCGCTACCACGCTGGGAGAGGTGGTGGTGAGGGAAATGTGAGATTTGAATTTTTTTTTTAACACCGTTACTTAGCCCGTCTCTAACGCTTTCACGTGATTAGTTGAAGGAAAAGTCGAAGACCAAAAGAAAAAGGAGAGAAAAAAAAGAGGGTAAGGCGAAAAGTGAGAGAGAGTGCTGTGCACTAAGTCTATAAAATTGTGCATAAAGTATATAAAGTGTATATATAAAGTGCATTAAGTATAATCATCGTATTCCAATTTCCTTCCCTTTTCAATGATTAGTAGATAAGCGACTATCTTCCCATACAGACACAACACGGGCTACGCTTTCAGGTTTTTTGGATTAAGTTGTCAGAATTACCCAGTAAGTTTACCATTAATTCCGTGAAATATTTACGGGTTCCGTAAGTTATTATCATTATTATTATTATTATTACTATTATTATTATTATTATTATTATTATTATTATTTTATGTTTGACTTTTGCTTTGCATTTGTACGAGTTGGATCCAAGTCTCACCCAGAGACCTCAAGAGACAACAAGTTAGAAGTTCATGTAGGTGTTATGCCTAGGGTACCATTTATTTGGATTATTATTATTATTATTATTATTATTATTATTATTATTATTATTATTATTATTATTGGTTAAGGCATCAAGTTTCGTTTCTTAAAAAAGTACATCTCGAATTAAAAGTGATTGAAGGTGAATAAATGTTACGGGAGAATTCCCTAATAATGCTTCTATATCCTAGTGTTGCTATTTTATGGATCAAACCTATATCTATTTTTCAGTCGTAATCTACCAATATCTTTAAGCAAGTAACTGTGTTTTATACCATTTGAGACGAGAGATTCATTCCTTAACTGTTATAAAGTTACTGATTCAACAGCTGTGTCGGTGTTATTCTTTAGCTTTTCTGCCCATCATTGAATATCCTTCTAGTCATTTATTGTACACAGCCCTGTGCGCTTGCTTACGTGACACATTTTGTCTTGCTTTAGTATTTGCTATTCAGAATCGTTGGTGCGTCGGATAAAATGCTTAGCCACATTTCTTCCGGTTGTTTACATTCTGAGTCCTAACTGCGCCGAGGTTGACGTTGCCTTTCATCCTCTCAGGTCCTAAGTACTAGTTGAACCCTGGGGTCGATGTAATTGACGAAAACCCTCCCACTAAAATTACTGATCTTGCATTATCATTGCATTATATAACCAGTTAAGGCAGCGAGCTGGCAGAATCGTTAGCACGCCGGGCAAGACGTTTAACAGCATTTCGTCCGTCTTTACGTTCTGAGTTTAAATTCCACCGAGGTTGACTTTACCCTTCATCCGTCGTTACATTAAGTACCAGTTGAGTACTGGGGTCGATGAAATCGACTTACTCTCTCCCCACAAATTTCAAGCCTTGTGCCTTTAATAGAAATGATTATATAACTAAGTAAATTAATGCGTTATATAGACAGTTATCTTTCAGCCTTTCCGTCATATTTTTCGGCTTAATTACTTGAAGCGTAATCGATGTCAATATATTAGATTATACTGTTTTATTTCTCAACATTCAACTTATGAATTCTACATAGATTGATTTCATCCTTGATCCCTTCGAAGCCTGACTGATGCAATTATTTCTTACCCTGACATATTGCAATCAATCCACGAAAGAGGAGTATGAATTGAATTGTGCACAGTACATGTTTGGTAGTTATATTATTGACTCTCTTCCAGCTTGAAGAGAGTAATAGATGTAAGTTAAAGACATTGGAGAACGTGCGGTGGGCACATCCCAGGACAAAACAAATACTGTTTAAAACTTACTCTATCCGGACATCTAGATTCTGATGCTTACATGGACATTAACAGAGTAAGTGAAGTGAGATAGATTCAACGAGAAGTTTGAAACGTCGATTCCAGTCAAGTATTTTGGCAGGCCAGCGTTGAGAAATCATTATCTTATCGGTTTTATAACAATCTGAGGAAGAATAGAAAGAAAGAGGATAAAATCAATCACAAAGCTGACGCGAAAACAGACTTATTATGGTAGCACCAGACCATCTAGCATGTTTTCTTTTCTGTTCTCATGAGTGACCGATCGCCTGTGTTATTATCGATCTGTTCATCTGACCTGTCTATTAATTTAATTTACAACCGGCGAAGACATTGTGGATTCATAGAGAAAGATTTGGAAATATAACTTTGGTAATTCTTAGAATCGACCCCAGTCTCTCAAATAATCAAAAGAAATGATTGAAGAGATTGAGACTAAACATGATATTAAAGAAACACACAAAAACTTCTTACGAAGAAAAAATAACAAAAATACGTATAAAAAGCAGCAACGACTATTAATCAATCGGCTCCACCTCTAACGAGACATTTCGATAATCGATTTTTATATTACAGGGGATAGATTTCTTTATTTCTTTTACTTATGTATTTGATGTTTCTATATCTTATTTTCTGTTATATTTTCAAATTTTTAAAAGTTTCTCTATTGTTATTTTTCTTTGTCGTTTTTATATATATATATATATATATATATATAGATAGATAGATAGATAGAAATATATATGTATGTATGTATGTATGTATATTCTATATATATATATATATATATATATATATACATACATAATTAAATTAGGCAGCAGTTTAGCAATGTATCACCAAAAAGGAAAAGAAATCTATAATTGTAAAATTGTCATTAACTATGACAGGAAGTGTTAGAACACCTACAATGCTAGAGCATTTTAGCTCTTATTTCTAGCATTGTAGGTATTCTAACTTACATATATACATACATATATATATAGTTCAAATCAGAGGTGCAATCTGTGTGAGTGTTTTTTCAGAACATTGTCTGGTTTAAAAAGCCACACCAGACGCCATGAAGGGGCTAAGGTGTAGGTACAGGAGGTGGTCAAACTCTGTGTAAGGAGTAGACAACCACCATATATATGTACACACATGTACACACACACACATACACACACAGACACACGGATGTAAACGCATGTGCATATAAGGATACACATCATAGAAGAACAAAATGAAATAAGTGGAACAGAGCACACATGAAGACGGAAGGTGTCATTGAAGGGGTCTCAGATGTATGACGAAAGGTTTCCGGACAATGAACATGAGTTAGAATAACAGTAATAAACGGATAAAGAACGAATATATAGTGCGTGTATTTATTTGGCCAAAAAAAACAAAAAAACAACAATATCTGTTTCAAGGCACGATTTCAATTCATAAATCGTGCGACACAATTTCATACACACACACACACACACACACACACACATATATATATATATATCTATGTATATAAAATCTCACGTTAACCATCCAGAGCAGGTTACAACCAAAACAGAGCAGCCGCTAATTCTTTGATTCACAACTCACGCTGCAACGTATACTGAACATTGAAAGCTCAACAAAAGCGTCGAATTCCTGGCCATACAGAGAAACGACACTTTGCGCGCGCACGCGCGCACGCACGCACCCACACATACACATTAAACCGATTACTATTATTATTTAAGCGTTATTGAAAACAGTGAGACTGTAGAAAGAGTGAAGCACAGGATAAATTTAACTACATTGTCTAGATACACCCTCCGGGGTCGAGGAGGTATTTTAGCCCTCTGGAGTCAGTCAATAAGATAATTAGCCATTATACTTAGATCGATTCAATTGACAATACTTATACTCTACAGATCTTTGTATTTGACTGGCCGTTTTCCAATCAGAGAAATCAATAATTTTGAAGATACAGACTGTCTTGTAGTGAAACAGGGAAATACTTGGCATATGGATTCTACGATGATGTTTCGATAATCGGTTAAAGCCATTTCATCTCATTAAGGCCACTAATGCCACAAGCAAATACATTAATTGTACAAGCCATCGACTGATCTGTATGGGAGCTTGACCTGGTAGAAATAGTAATAAAATCTCTCATATATCATACCTTATCGTCTTATATAAGGACATGAGACATTAAATAATATAATACTGTATTGTACTAAAAAGACGCTATGATCACAGTTGAAATGTCTTTGACCACAGGTCTGCTTTTTCTTGAAACCGGCTGACCATGTAGATGGTTTCCTTTCCTCGTTGTCTCGCGCATCTTTATCGTAAATGCTAAAGTGGATCAAAATTGAAAGTAGTGGTGTTGATGCCTTCCTCACGAACTTATCGATGAGTGCCAAAAAAAAAAAAAGTTAGGTCAACAAATTTAAACGAAATTCGAAACCCAGATATTGTGAATGGGTTGTTGACGTCTTCATTTGCGTTAGTTCCAAAGCTGATCTCTCCTAACACTACCACCTCTGCCACTACTTTCACTACATTAATCGAATTAGCAAACGTGGGACAACAGTTTGGATTAAAAAGCATATCTAATGGCTGATAACGAATAAAAAGAGCAATTCTGCGATGATGATACGATGTTACAAAATTCGTAATGCTTGAAGTAGAAACAAATCATAAAAATAAAAGTAGAGAAAATAATAAAACAAAACAAACAGAAAAAACATCTATCATTGTCAGGAGGATTTATTAACAGCGTCAGAGGATCGGATAAAAGGCACTGAGGTATTAATTAAGCTCATTGATCGCATATAATAATAATAATAATAATAATAATAATAATAATAATAATAATAATAATAATAATAACGATTCATAAATAAATTTTGACTCAATTCTTGATTGGTTGGTGTGAACAAAAAAAGAAATAATAAAATAAAAACATCGAACGGTATCAATAATCAAAAGGGGAGGATAGAAACATAAAATCTTGCACAAAAAAAAAAAAATTGTAAAAAATAAGATAATACTAATAGTAATCGTTTCTTTATTTTCAACAAGGGCGATGGATGAAAGAACATGACAAAGACAAATTTCAACAACAACAACAATAACAATAATAATAATAATAATTGCATACAAATTAAAGTGAAATGCGTAGTTTTGATTTTGAATATGGCAGCAATTCGCTCTTTAGATTTCTTACGTAGTCACATTGAAGGCTTCTGATATTTTATTGCGGACATGACAAATAAAAAAAAAAAGATAGAGAAAAAGATTGTTTGAGATCTTTTTTTATGTATTCTTCAGTGCATTAGCAACGTAAATGAAGCGAACTATCTTTCATCGATCGAGAATCGAAACTTTACTCAAGATTTCACTTATCTTATCTAAGCCTAAAAAATGCCGCGCTGTTTAGCACTAACAATCAAGTCATTAAGTGCTTCTTGTGAAATGCACTATGCTGCAAGTGTTCAGACCATTATCCACCTCGTTCTTTCAACGTTTATGTTTATGCATTATATATTTATTGTCCCTCTGACTATGAAATGGCTGTTTAAGCTGGG
Source organism: Octopus bimaculoides (assembly GCF_001194135.2). Classification (NCBI taxonomy): domain Eukaryota; kingdom Metazoa; phylum Mollusca; class Cephalopoda; order Octopoda; family Octopodidae; genus Octopus; species Octopus bimaculoides. Next base: position 77,674,382 of record NC_068984.1, read on the forward strand.
CATTAGCCGCCCAAATTTCAACAATCTGAAGGGAAAGGGAACGTAAAAAAACCTGCCATTGTTCCCCTAAACAACTAATTCTTTTCTACTCTATGCACAAGGCCCTAAATTTGGGTGCGAGGAGATCAGTCGATTACACCGACTCCAGTACGCAACTGGTATTTAATTTATCGACGTCGAAAGGATGAAAGGCAAAGTCGACCGCGGCGGAATTTGAACTCAGAACGTAAAGACAGACGAAATACCGCCAAGCATTTCGCCCGGCGTACTAACGTTTCTGCCAGCTCACCGCCTTCCCTAGCAACTTATTAAACAATCTAGTGTAATAACAAATCAAACATGTGTCTTTTAATTTATTACTTTGCTTCAAAGAGAGTTAGACAGCAGAAGAGCGCGATCTTATGGACTAAATGCTTTGCAATGTTTAATTATTTATTTATATTTTCTGAGCTCCACAAAGATGTGAGTTTGGTAGAATCGTCAGAGCGTCTGACAAAATCCCTTGTAGCCGTTCGTCCAACTCTTCTTATTTTACGCTCAAATCCCATGGAGATCAAATTTATCCTTAATTCTTTTTGGTGACGATAAATAAAGTATCGGTCATGTTATAGGAGTGAAGAATAAAAAGAATGAGGCAGGATTCTTACCTAATTCTTTTTATTCAGAAACTGCTGCTTTGCCCAAACGGTGGAGCTCAAACGATAGATAAAGGGACCACACATATTCGAGTACATTGCCCTCACATCAATAAGATCTAAATGGTAATAAAGCAGATACTTTTGGTTCAAATCCTGATGAGATCAATTTATATTTCATCTTTCCCAAGTCAATAAAATATGTACTAATCAAAACGTTGTGAATCGATACAACTGACTGTATTTTGCTTACCATATTTTGCTTACCATATTTTGTGGTCTTGGGCAAGAAATTATTGTCATTTAGATTTCAAATTTTAGGGCAAAATGTGGCAGTAACGGCAATCTAATGTCCATTTTTGTGCAGAGTTGAAACACCAGTAAAATAGTACATTCGATTTACGTGATCGTACCCGACACTTAAGTGTGCTTCTTTGTAGAAATAAATAATATTTGGTTTAAGGTTCAAGTTTCAAATCCCATTGTCATGGGGACGGATTTTGATTTTCATTCCTCCCAGGTTGAGAAAATAAATACCAGTTAAATACAAAGGATCGTTATATATAATCGACTGGGCATTTTCTCGAATTTGTCGTAGAGTTACTAGGATGACGACAAGAATCCCTTCAAGTGCATGTTCAAATCTCGCTGAGAACAATTGTTGCCTTTTATTAACTCTATGCTGGGTCGATTCTTTTCTCTCTCTCTCTTCTCTCTCTCCTCTCTCTTCTCTCTCTCCTCTCTCTTCTCTCTCTCCTCTCTCTTCTCTCTCTCCTCTCTCTTCTCTCTCTCTCTCTTCTCTCTCTCCTCTCTCTTCTCTCTTTCCTCTCTCTTTCTCTCTCCTTTTCTGTCACACTCACTCACTCTCTCTTTCTCTCCCTCTCTCTTTCTCCCGCAGAATTCGTCTATTGCTACCAAAATGATGTCTATATCTTTTATCTTTTATTTGTTTCAGTCATTAGACTGCGGCCATGCTGGGGCTTCGCCTTAACGGATTTTAATCGAGCTAATCGACTACAGTACTTATTCTATCGGTGTCTTTTACCGAACCGCTAGTTTACGGAGTCGTATATATGTGTGTATGTATGTATGTATGTACAATAACAGCTACTCATCCATCCATCTATCCATCCATCCATCCATCCATCCATCCATCCATCTATCCAGCCAGCCAGCCAGCCAGCTGGCCATACGTACGTACATACGTATGTATGTATGTATGTGTGTATGTATGTATGCATGTATGTATGTATCAGTGTACCAAATCCACTCACAAGGTTTTGGTCGATCCGAGGCTACAGTAGAAGACACATGCCCGATATGCCATGCAGTGGGACTGAACCCGCTACCATGTGATTGGGAAACAAACTTCTTACACCTTGTGAAATGAAAAAAAAGACAAAAAAAAAACAAACACTTGAAAGAAATCAATTGGTATCCACCTATGTATTACACTAAGAAAACTCAATGACAAAGGCACGTAGTGTTTGATATGGAAGTCACCAGGGGGCGCTCGTCGAACTGGTGGTGGATCGTCTTTTGTTAGTAATTTAATTTCATTAATATAATTATTTCTATTTCTTTTGCTTTCACTTCAATCATTTCGGTTGTTATTGTTATTTATCAGCCCCCCCCCCCCGCCACCATGCACTCTGAATGAATAGCCACCTATGATCAAAGGTGTTCCAGCTACGACTGTCGCTTCTTACGTTCGGACATTGTATTTTGGCCTACATTAATTAACGCGTATCCCTTTTAACATACATACGTACCTATATCTATTACACGGTAGGGTATGATTTACAGGAAATTCGAATTGCTGACCACTCGGTCGGCTGCCTGGTTATTATTATACGACCTTCCTCATTGACTCGCAGAATTATTCAGGTT
>NC_068984.1:77677374-77678102 GCF_001194135.2 Octopus bimaculoides
ATATATACATCTAGTCTAACGACTCCACCATGTTTGTTTTCGTTCGGTTTCCTTGTATGTCTCCAGTGTCATGTTTTTATTTCCAACTTTGACCCTCCATAAATCTTAAAGTGTTTATGTGACATTTGGCTACCCTGGTAACTATTTCTCCGGGTCTTTCCTTGAAAATTACACACACACACACGCACATATATATATATGTGTGTGTGTGTGTGTGTGTGTGTGTGTGTGTGTGTGTGTGTGTGTGTGTGTGTGTGTGTATTGTACATATAGGGTGGCGACGAGTTGACCCGAATGTTAGAGCGCCGGGCAAAATTTGTTATTGTTTTGTATGTAGTTTCATATTCATTTCTGGTTTACTTCATTTACTTTTTTTTTTACTTTGTCATAAATTTCATTGCATTTCAAAAGCTATTTGAATACCCTGACGTGTACGGTGTTAGACCTTTTACTGGCTTACATTCCATCCAAATTGATGTGGTTCACGTTTCGGTTTTTAGTACTGTTATAACGCACGTTCGGATGACCTCTACACAACTACCCCGACGTCTAGACTTCTTCCTGAATATCTACGTATTGGGCTAGCCTACTACATCGTCTGAGGACGTCGACACAACAATACTGAAACATGTCCGGTATTGCCGCCTGTTTTTGTCGAAAATGGTCAACACAATATTAATCAAATATCTAATATAGTTTTTCCTTACCGCATGTCTGTTTCATGTTTG
>NC_068984.1:77678181-77679071 GCF_001194135.2 Octopus bimaculoides
TCTCTCTCTCTCTCTCTCTCTCTTTCTGAAATATATATACATACATATATATGCCAGGTCGCTCTAGGGCTACTCGGACGAATCGACCATGTAACCTAGTACAGCTACTCTCTTTCTCCTCTGCAGCACTTGCTTGCTTTGTTTTCTCTTTCAGAGCAAGAAACTTCCTCCCTCCTCGATTCACTACGAACCATTTACTAAAATGTTCAAGTAAAACCTACGAAGAAGTATTGCTTCTACGCATACATACACCAACGGAAAATCACTCGAGTAATTAGCATGAAGTCTCTCACCAACACATCGCAGACCCTGATCTACAGTGTACCTATTTTTTCATTCAGTCCCTTCTACCTCTACCATAGTTGCCATCTCTCCTTAAAGATGGCAACTTTACTCCAGGCACTCATTTCTCCTTCTCTCTTCCCCTATATTGTACCCATGTCTTGTCTCCCGCTCGAATTACTTCTTTCATTTGACTTTGCCTTTCATCCTTTCAGGGTCGATAAAATAAGCATCAGTTGGGCACCGAGGTCGTTATAATCGACTAGTGCTCTGCCACCAAAACTGCTGGCCTTGCGCCAAAATTTCGAGTCAATTACTACTCCCAGTCCTTTTCCCTCAAGGACCCCGGTTCTCTGGAATTCATTCCTTGTTCATGTATTTCCTGCGGTTGTTATCATGTATATCCTTAAGATAAGTATGACCCGTATCGGTCTCCCAGCTCTTGGATGGTCTTTGAACCAAGACAATAAAAATAATTATAATATATTACGGTAGTTATCAACAGATTCCAGAATTCTGAGATTTCCTTCTTCCCAAACTATGCGTCCAGATGCACATGCACACGCACGCACATTTACAAACACACACACACGCGCGCGCGCGCACGC
>NC_068984.1:77679132-77681974 GCF_001194135.2 Octopus bimaculoides
CACACACACACACACACACACACACACACACACACACACACACACACACACACACACAATACAAACACACACTCACCAATATTTACCGAAACACACACACATACACACATTATGTCTATGTTTACTCTAACGGAAATCACTATAGAAGTGAAGTTGTTTGATTCTGTCATCTCGACTCTGGAAAATACAGTGAAGAATATACCTAACCAAGTAAGTGTGTTGATACTTGTTACATCGCAATACTACACAGTGGTTGTGTGAGCTACGAAATCCTCGTCGCCACTGTTATAACGCACGTTCGGATGACCTCTACACAACTACCCCGACGTCTAGACTTCTTCCTCAATATCTACGTATTGGGCTAGCCTACTACATCGTCTGAGGACGTCGACACAACAATACTGAAACATGTCCGGTATTGCCGCCTGTTTTTGTCGAAAATGGTCAACGTAATATTAATCAAATGTCTAATATAGTTTTTCCTTACCGCATGTCTGTTTCGTGTTTGAGGCTTCCTCTCCACTTTCTCTCTCTCTCTCTCTCTCTCTCTCTCTCTCTCTCTCTCTCTCTTTCTGAAATATATATACATACATATATATGCCAGGTCGCTCTAGGGCTACTCGGACGACTCGACCATGTAACCTAGTACAACCTGTTACATGGTTGGGTCGTCGACGACTAAACCGGCAATCCCACCATGCTTGCTTGATGAGGAGGGTGATATCTGGACAACCTGGAGAGATGAAAAACAAGAGCCGGCAACGGGCTGAGGCACTCAGGAGAGTTAACGAGCGTCCAAAATAGACAAGGGTTATACGATTCTCACCAGTCGTAGTGAAAACATTCCATCTAGGAGAAGGTAATCTCTGAAATAAAGACCCTTCAGCGAGAACTTTCAACCAGCTGATGCTATTTTGCATAGAAAAAATTATGACGACTGATTATGTGTGTGTGTGTGTGTGTGTGTATGTGTGAGTGAGAGAGAGAGAGAGAGAGAGTGTGTGTGCTGTTTCGTGATGGCAAGATCAACAAAAAATATTGTTTAATAAACACAGTATATGTGTGTATGTATGTATGTGTGTATGTATGTATGTATGTATGTATGTATATATGCATGCATGCATGTATGTATGTATGCATGTAAGTATGTATGTATGTATGTATGTATATATGCAGAATTTCAAATGGATGATACATCTATTTTGGCGCGCTGAGTAGTGTTTTTTTTTCTCGATCAAATGATCTACCTATTCATTGAATAAGGAATTATAGTTATAAGTGGTTGAGTATTCCACGGACATTTGTACCCTTGACTTAATCTCCAGGCACCGTGACCATGAGTGTGACATGGTTGGATCCCTTTACAGATTCAGTTTATCTGACAAATTTCCATACAGTTTCTGACAATCAAATTTAACTGAACAGAACGTGGCTCAACCCAAACTAATAACAAAAGGCATGGACCATACTGCCGGGTTGTAGGACTGCACCCGATTCTTCATGATTACAAAGCGAATAATATCATTTATTATATTTGTAAAGCTTCATTATATACGTGATTAAGGCGGCGAGCTGACAGAATCGTAAGCACGCCAAGCAATTTCGTCTGTTTTTATGTTCTGAGTTCAAATTCCGCCGAGGTCAACTTTGCTTTTCATCCTTTCGGGGTCGATAAATTATCTACCAGTTGAACACTGAGGTCGATTTCATCGACTTACCGCTTCCCCGAAATTTGAAATCGTTATATACGTGATTCTTTCACCTGATGTATTTTAGTATCTCTTTATATTTAATGTTCATTATCATCAAATAGGATGATGAAAGGTATTCTATCTCCCGAAATATTGTATCTAAACAACATTATACTATGCATGTCCTAAGCATGTGGATTTGAATGCTATTTCTTGCATTTCAAATGACTATAAAATGTTTCTTCCTTGGTTCTTCATGTCTTCTTTTAAGCTATGATGTATCTCTCTCTCTCTCTATAATCCAATATCTTCTTGTATTTAAGATGAAGCGGTGATATAGAAAGGAGATTTTGGTCGCTATTTCTAAGAGATATAACAACTACATAATCTCCTTTGATGTTATATTGCCTTGTAATTTATAACAGAAAGGTGTGATTAGAAAAAAAAATTAGTTACTATTTCTAGCAGATAGAATGACCTTGTAGAGTCTTCCATGTTGCTAACATGTATCTAGACATACACCACCCTTGCTTTCTTCTTGACTACCTGCACACCTGCTTGCCAACCTTTATAATAGCTACCTGTCCGTTTGTCGGCTTGTCTGTCCGCCTGAACAATTATCTGGCTGAAAACTGACCATAAAACCGATTGTGAGTAATAAAATTCTTCATATAAATTCTACATTGAAACACAGATAACAGCTAGGTTCAGCTTACAAGAGAGGGGATTTATGCATGCACGAATGTACGTATGTATGTATGTATGTATGTATGTATGTATGCATGCATGCATGTATGTATGTATGCATGCATGTATGTGTGTACATGTTTGAGAGCATGTTAGCACGTATGTAAGGATTTGTGTACACACATACAAACATACATATATATGTATGTGTATATATACATACATATGCATATTTATATACACAAATATACCTACCTGTATGTATATACACATATATATATATAAATATAAACACATTTGTATACACACACATACACACAAATATAGATATACACAAATATATATATATACATATACATATATATGTATATATGCATATATATATACATATATATACATAAATATGCACATATATATCAATATGCATATATATATATATATATATATATATATATATATATATA
>NC_068984.1:77682001-77682456 GCF_001194135.2 Octopus bimaculoides
TGTGTGTGTGTGTGTGTGTGTGTGTGTGTGTGTGTGTGTGTGTGTGTGTGTGTATGTATGTATGTATGTAGACACACACATAGGCTCTTATGTATACACGTATACATAATGAAAACAAGACATAACAGAGAGTTAAAGAGAAAAAAGAGAGATGATGGAGACAGTGATTAGCATATGCGCGTCTCTGATGTACAGCAATTCTTCTCACCTACCGGTACCACACCGCCATATTACACCCTGTACCACCACTGCCAACACCGCCTTCAACATTATATTAGCAACATTTTATTCCACTACCACCACCACCACCACCACACATACAAACACACATTATTACCGCCAACACCACCATCACCACCAATAATGTTCCTACACTTATCCACCACCGTCACCATTGTACATCAGCTACACTTCAAATATAATCACTACCACTAAACACCACCGTCAACTCCCCC
>NC_068984.1:77682862-77684448 GCF_001194135.2 Octopus bimaculoides
ACACCAACACCAACACCACTACCATCATCAACATCGCCATTTCTGGATATACATAGATATAGCTATTGATCTGGGCATACATAATACAAACTTGAAAGGAGCACCGTTTGAGTTATGTTCCCCTTGTGTGAAGAAGAATGAATTCTATGTGAACGTGTGAACATAAAATACGAACCATACATTAGCAGCTAAGCATTAACAGGAGACGGCTAATGTATGTGTGTATGTATGTGTGTGTGTGTGTGTGTGTGTGTGTGTGTGTGTGTGTGTACATATACATACATATAATCATACATGTACATACAAAGGCATATATACATGTTCATACATATATATACTTACACATATACATGTACACACATATATATGCACACACATACATACATACACACGCATACGCACACACGTGTATACATATAAATGCACTCATACGTATATGTTCATAAATAATATATATACATATGTAAAATAATATATATATACATATGTAAATAGATATATTTATACCCATATGTGTGTATGGGTATCAATATATATCTATATCTATGTGCGTGTGTGTGTGTGTGTGTGTGTGTGTGTATGTGATGGTCAAAAGAGATATCTGTCTGAAACTGCATTTGGTGTTAACATAAAATCTCTATCGTATGTTTTATCGAAGTAAATAGAAACTTTAAGATGCAAATTAATACTTTACAACAAATACTAACGTGATGATGATGATGATGATGATGATGATATGGTTCTATCTACTGGCTGATGTTTATATATATATTTGTGTGTGTGTATATATACATATTCATACCTATATATACATACCTGTGTGTGAAAGTGTGTGTGTACTTTCACACATACACATACTACGTGTATGTATGTATGTATATATATATATATATATATATATATTATATGATGAATGTGTGAGGTAGGGGTGAACGGCTATGTATGCATGCATACGTATATAATTGAACAACAATTGTGCATAAAATATTTACAACATATAGACAACGCATTAGAATATGCTTTAATTCTGTTTTAATTCAAATCAGTATATGAGATATATTTATTGATAATAGACACTGTTGCTTATATGATGTGTGTATATAAATGTATTTATGTTTCTATGATATATAGGAAGGGAGAATGAGTGTAACAGCATAGAGAAGGGAGAGACAGAGAGAGATAGAGAAAGAGAGTGAAAAAAGGTGGTGATATGGAGGGACATGGAGATGGAGTTGTGCACATGTAATTGATGTGTGTTTGTATGCAATTATAATTGTGTACCTGAGCGCAAAAATATATTTCTATATATGTATGATAATATCTGTGTATGAGCGAGTGTATCACCATGTGTGTGTGTGTGTGTGTACGTGGGTGCGTACGTGCGTCGTTGAAATAACTTAAGCTTACAACTCATTGAAATCTTGTGTCTTTTGAAATGTTTTGTTACAATCAATATAAAAGATACACTTTTAGAAATCTATATGACCATATTGATCATCTGTGAACAAACAAAAACCAGAAATTCTTATGCATGTTTAGATTATATATGCATACACACAAACACACCACACACATACGCTCATATA
>NC_068984.1:77685204-77685804 GCF_001194135.2 Octopus bimaculoides
TATATATAAATAAGTGTGTATTCAGATATGTATACATTTATTAATGTGTAATCATTATGAATGTCAGTGTGAACGGATTTGAGTTGCATTTTAGTTTATCACAAAATGACGAGAAAGAAATATGCTCAAACAAATGATAAAAGAACCTTCGAGGTTAGGATTTACTCATGAATAAGGAACAAACAACAACTTTTCTTTCTAGTTGTATACATTACAACACACGCCATAACACCTCAGCCATCTCATAAATAAACATGTAAATGTTAGATCGAGCTATAACTGCATCTGCGTCTATACAACAACGTGGAAACTGTAATATGGCACGCGTTCGAAATGGAAAACAAGATAGAAAAAAAAATTCTGTATAAACCAAAGCGTGTTATAAAATCAAATACAACACGAAGAGAACATACAAGAAAAGAATTTTTATAAGGGTTGTTATAACACTCTACTGGACAGGACAAACACGAAATCCTCAACAGGGCATGAAAGTATAGAGCAAAGAATTAAATGCATAAATACACAAGCGCACGCACGCACGCACGCGCACACACACACACACACACACACACACACACACACACACACACACACACACAC
>NC_068984.1:77686596-77689445 GCF_001194135.2 Octopus bimaculoides
ATATATATATATATATATATATATATATATAGATAGATAGATAGATATAGATATATGTATATATATATATATATGTATATATATGAATGTATGAATGCTTGTATGTATGAATGTGTGTATGCGTGAGTGTGTATCTATGTATGTATGTATGTATGTGTCAGGTCACTTGTGTAGTCACTCATGAGTGCTGTTAGTAACATGGAATACAGTACAACTTGTCTCATTATCGGGTGGTCGGTGACTAAACTAACACCTATACTGAGCTTGCTTGGTGAGGAAGGTTGCTAGAAACCCCGCCGGACTAAAAAGATGTGTCAAAAGACGAACGAAACTAGTGTAGGTTCAAGGACTATATAGCAATAGCAAAGGCCCTCAGCAATTCCGAATAGGTGTCCGGTGTGCTGGAAGACCGCTTAGAGTGATGTACCCCTTAGCTTTTGTTAAAGCATGTCTCTAGAAGATCTCTCTGATATAAAACTGAATATGCAGGGAATGGCATTGAACGTTTAGGAGATCTGCTTGCGCTTGAGATCTTGAGATCATGGATATTTTGCCATGACTTATGTCTGAATCATGTTAATAGGGTGGAGGAGAGGGGATGTCAGGTGTTGTACAAGTTTTATTAGACCAAAAAGTTTAGCTTGCACGATCACCGGTGAGGCGACCTTCTAATGCCCGGTAGAGTAGGAGGGTACCAAGGCTAGCATGGAAGCTGCAGGCGCGAGCCCGAACCAGGGTGAAGCCGAATGCGGGTGCAATAATCTTATGTACAACCATTGCTGACATTTTGTATGGACAATGGTCAGTGATAGTCTTCTTCAGTCACGAATGGACAACATTCATGTATGTATGTATGTATGTATGTGTGGAGGCGTAATGGCCCAGTGGTTAGGGCAGCGGACTCACGGTTATAGGATCGCGGTTTCGATTCCCAGACAGGGCGTTATGAGTGTTTATTGAGCAAAAACACCTAAAAGCTCCATGAGGCTCCGGCAGGGGATGGTGGCGAACCTTGCTGCACTCTTCCACCACAACTTTCTCTCACTCTTACTTCCTGTTTCTGTTGTGCCTGTAATTCAAAGGGTCAGCCTTGTCACACTGTGTCACGCTGAATATCCCCGAGAACTACGTTAAGGGTACGCGTGTCTGTGGAGTGCTCAGCCACTTGCACTTTAATTTCACGAGCAGGCTGTTCCGTTGATCGGATCAACTGGAACCCACGACGTCGTAAGCGATGCAGTGCCAACAACATGCATGTATGTATGTTCTCTTCTTATTTTAAGTATTGGAATTCTTCCTCTGAAGTAGGAGCTAGTATCTAACAACGATGCAAAGCTCCATTGTTGGAATGTAAATAACAAACACAACCTCACATTTTAAACTTGCAAAGTGTATTGCTTGTGTTTTACAGATTGTAGTTGTAATGTGCAATTTAGTTGGATGATTTCTTTTTCTGAAAACCCTAGTTTATCCGGGTTGGCATTTAGGCATTTACTCACAAAACTAAGTGTATCAATTATTATTGTTATAAATGTGAATATATTATCTGGACATAGGAACCGGAGGTTTCGAAGGCGTTGTCCCTAGTTATTATGCTTCTTCTTTTGGATTTTCAAAGCAATATTCAGCAGGACCTCACGTAATTTTTCTTGTCCGTCCCAAACAACAATATCCGGTCTGTTATGTTTACACTTGACAGATGTTTTGATGGGAATGTTCCACCAGTATTCCTTATGTTGATGGTCGTGTATGTATTCAAAAACAAATGGATTCTCTATTTTATTCCAGGACAGTCTGATATTCGTATAGCATTGTTTATTATTTTTGTGAAAACGTCATGTCGCACAGGGAGGTAGTACCTTCATGACATTTCGGGGCAGTTGCTAATCACATGTGTAATGTCTTCGACAGAAGTATGGTGTAACCTACACTTTCAGTTGCATCTTGGAGTTCCAAGGTCTTCACTGTTTGTTTTGTCTATTAGGTATTTCATAGCAATCTCCTGTTCTTGGATTGCCAATGAATAGTCTTCTAATTGTTATGTGATGTAACGGGCACGGTCTAAGAAACGCTTCTCTTCATGTCGATATCATTCTTCTTCAAGGCAGTGAGCTGGCAAAATCTTTAGCACGCCGGGTAAAATACTTAGTAACATTTTGTCCGTCTTTACGTTCTGAGTTAAAATTCCGCCGGAGTCGACTTTGCCGTTCAACATTTCGAAGTCGATAAAGTACTAGTAAAACACTGGGGTCGATGTAATTGACTAGTTTCCTCCCACTAAAATTCACGCCTAGTGTCTACAATAGAAAGGATATTATTGCATTCTTCAAGACTTCGTAATATACTGCCTTCTTCAAGAATTGTTTGATATGCTGAATGTTTCCCATCCAGGTCTTGTTTGAAGTATGTTAGTCCGGCTGTTATGGGGTTGTATATCATCAAGAACACAATGCTTCTTGGGGAGTTCGCTGCCGACAGGTAGGATATTGTCTTCTTCACTTTTCAGCTCTAAGTTAACGTATTTATTTTGCTGCTGTTGTTTAACAAGTGCTGTCAGAGAGAGTCTATACGACATTCGAAGGTTACGTGTACTGATCTTAAGCCTCTACCTCCTTCATCTCTTCTTAGGTAAGGCCTGTCGATATCACTATTTCTGTGGAGATTTCCAGTTGATGTATGTATGTATGAATGTATGTATGTATGTAGGTATGTATGTATGTATGTATGTATGTATCAACTAGATGGATATAATGGATATATTAGTTCTAAATACGTTATAGTAAAACACAAAATGGGTACATTTTGAATAACTGCCGAGCAATAGAAATATACAAACAACAACAATAATA
>NC_068984.1:77690244-77690803 GCF_001194135.2 Octopus bimaculoides
GTGTGTGTGTGTGTGTGTGTGTGTGTGTGTGTGTGTGTGTGTGTGCGTGTACGCGTGCATACATGAAAATTTAATTGGAAAATATTTTTTTGCCTAAGAATATGTATTTTTCAAAGGCAACAAACAGGGTGCTTCTCATTCTTTCTTTCTCTTTCAAAATCCTTATTTATTTATTTATTAAATTTGCATCCAAAATTCACATTCAGTGTATTGAGCGCTTCTCCATTCATCTAGGCAAACCATGTTGCTGCTAACTTCTATCTTCACTATATATATATATGTATATATATCTGTAATATATATTATAATGACGTCATTCTAATAGCTTTTTTGTCTTAATAACGGTCAATTGCATGGTAATTTCCCTTTCTTTATCGGTCATTTTCATAGCATATTTTCAGATGCCAGTGCAGGTTTCCGCAACGACATCCGAAACTTGGAGTTTTGTTATGGCAACCGAATAATTGTCACATATATTACAGATAAATTCCTCTATTTACATAATATCGAGGTCTCTTACATTTTTTTGTTGTCTTAACATTACTATTAATATATATAT
>NC_068984.1:77691642-77692204 GCF_001194135.2 Octopus bimaculoides
TGTGTGTGTGTGTGTGTGTGTGTGTGTGTGTGTGTGTGTGTGTGTGTGTGTGTGTGTGTGTACTAGTATATACATTCAAACGCGCACACACACAGACTCATACACATAACTATGAATACGAGCTTACGGTGTTCAATACAGTAGATTCGTGAAAAAGTTGTAAAATTGTAGCATTATTCATCTGCCAAAATATATGCCTCGAGTTATTAGTCGATAAAAATACCGGAATAGAGAAGGCTGAAAGCTCGAGGATTTCATTCCAAGCTTTCATTCAGCTCGTCTTACCAAGACAGATGATGTAGTGGAAGGTAGCTGGGAACTGCAACGCATATATATTTTTATAGGATTCTTGAAAACTTATACTTTGTAGTATTGGAACTGAAATTTTGTCAATGATTATGGAAGTTGTTGAATTTCATTTTATATGATTGTCGCTATATATATGTCTGTGTATGTATGAGTGTGCGTATGTGTTATATACATTTGTATTTGCATATATATATATATATATATATATATATATATATATATATATATATATATATATATATATATATATATA
>NC_068984.1:77692741-77696600 GCF_001194135.2 Octopus bimaculoides
CTCTCTTTCTCTCTCACTCTCTCTCTCACTCTCTCTCTCACTCTCTCTCACTCACTCTCAAAACACTACAAAACTAAAAAACACTGAGTATGTTTTGAAATTGATGGATACCTATTGATTTATGTGAAACCATTCTTTCCCTTCTCGGCCACTAACATTAGTAAATAATGATGGTTTCAAATTTTGGCATAAGGCCAGCAGTTTTGAAGGGAGGGGAAGTTGCCTACATCGACCCCAGTGCTCAGCTGGTACTTATTTTATCGACCACCAGTGCTCGACCGGTAGTTATTTTATCGATCCAGTGATCAAATGATACTTATTTCATCAATCCCGAAAGTATAATAGGTAAAGTCGACATTGGCGGAATTTGAACCCAGAACTTATTGCCAGACGAAATGCCGCTAAACATTTTTATGACTTGCTAACGATTTTGCCAGCTTGTCTGACATAAGTAGAAAAATAATGTTCAGCATCAGTACAAGACCAGAAATTTGTAAAGAGATATCAGCCGATTATATCGACCGTATTGCTTAACTAGTACTTTATTTTTGTGTTCATCGATTATCCATGAATTTACTGTTTAAATTAGAAATTGTCAAAACGGAAAATAAGGAGTTCAATGCTTATTTCGTAGATGCTCAAAATTATGCGTAAGTTTTAATTTTCAGCTTCAAAAATTGTGTTAAAAAATCTTTATTTGCACTACATACAGCGAGATCTGAAACGATGACTAGTATAGTTATTATTAAAACGTTTCGGCAGATTTGAACGCAAATAGACTTGTCATTTTCCCTTTTACGACGACGTCTTCATAACACAGTCGATTTATTGGCACAAAGTATTCTGGGGCACTGTTGTTTTGGCATGTTGTGACTCGCCTGCCAGAAGTACCCAGATCTTTGAGCTTAAAAGCAAGCCACTGTATAAATGTAGCGAACAAACTGTTCAAAATTTAAAAACCTAGATTTTAGCAGAATTGTAATCTCCCTTACTTCAAACATACAATTCACAGAAATATTTCGAAAAAAAATTATAAAAAGAAAATTACAATGTCAGGTACAGTAAATTAAGAGTCATCACCAAAATTCCAAATTTGAGGATTCTGTTTGTATTTCAAAATTATAGCCTTCAATTCTTAAAAACATAACTATAAGAAACAGTCAGAAGAAGAATTAACAAAAATTAAAAAATTGTGGCTGGTGAAGAGTTTGTTCCAAAATTCTGTCTATCTATGTATGGCATGTATTTTGGATTGAGACCATGTGTTGAAACTATATCGATGGTAGCATAAAATACTCGTACTAGCCATTCAGAAACACGCACAAAGACTGTTAATTTCCTATAAATATTTACTATTTGTAATATTTACTATTTGTAATATGGTGTCAAAATTGTCGTTGCTCGAAACTACGACCTGTCAGAGACCAGTTGGCAGTTTTGAAAGATGAAAATTTTGGTGCTCCATATTACAAACAATAAATGTTCAACTGAAGTTAACAATCTTTGTATGTTTCTAAATATCTAATATGTGTATTTAATGTTCTTAAGTGCTCCGAGATGGTAGCTAGATGCAACCACAGGCTGAAATGCTCATTTTTGCTGTTTTGCTGAAAACATATCCCTAAAACTCTATTCATGCAAACTATTTTATTGTATTGTATTTATTTCCGTTTTACTTCTATTTAATCATTTTGTTTAAATTCATTTTGTGAAATTTTCCAGTTGTCACGATATATATGCAGCTGCATGTAATCATATGGTGCAAGATTGCAGAAGTACTAATTGCCTAGTATCAATATGTGTATTAATATCGGATGGCAGATAGTGGGGTGGAAATATTTATATATCTACTCCATGGATTATACGTATTATCAGCTTACTGGCGGTGTCCCAGCATGGCCACAGCCTTAAGGCTGAAACATAAAAGAATAACTGTAGATGCGTATAAATAGATAGGTATAGTTATATAAAACTATCTAGAGCTATGTAAACAAATTCTTGTCATTTAACATTGTTGTGGTTTTCCGTTGCGCATAGACTAAGAACTCAACATACTGATATTAACATAAGTAGTAAAAGTAGTAAGAAATATTCATCAGAAGTATAAATGTGTCCATATATAAATAGATGTATGTATATCATTATTCAGTTTATTTCAAGATTTCTGGCCGATAGAGAAAAAACCGGTTTCTAACCTAGATCCAAGGCTCTATCGTTGGAATTTCAACATCAACAAAAGGCTATGTATGTACGTATGTACGTACGTACGTACATACGTACGTATGTATGTATGTATGTATGTATGTATGTATGTATGTATGTGCAGCTTTGTATGTTTTATGTATGTATTCTCATGCATATAGTTACATATCTAGATATGGTCATATATATTTAAATGATAAACTTTTGGAAAGTTTTACAGATTTTTACAGTTCCAATGATGGATTGAATTTGTAGTCCTCGAATTAGCTTTCTCCTTTCTAGTTTTGAGAAGTCTAATTTCTCATGATTGGTATTTAGGCGGTGTGTTACATATCTCAGAACCCCAACAATTACAGGTATAAACTTGAACTTGTAATCTGGATAGAGTAACTGCAGATTTCTCAATAGTCTATTGTAGATATTCTCTTTTTCACTGATCTTCAGCTTTATATAAACATCCGCTGGGCAGCTAATTGCCACAACTATGCACAGATTCTCTTCTCTATCCCTATGTATGTATGTATGTATGTATGTATGTATATGTACACACACATACACTACATTGTATGTGGATATATATGAGAATATATACGTATGTTCGGGAGAGTTTACCTACTAACTTATTTTTCTAAATTTCTTTCGTTTTTTTTTATAAGTACATAAAAGCTAGACAATCATAAATTAACTTTGCATAGTAATAGATTCTGGTGTAGGATGGAGTTAAATGTTTTGCTATAACAGGCAGGGTATACCTTAGATCCCTTTCAAGTAGTTTGTTGACAAGCACGGAAATGGCCAGTCTTTATCACGTTATCACATTATTATCTCCAATTTCGTTCTTTATTTTCTTTTCCTCTTTCCTTCTGATAATCCGACCGTGAAGATAGAATTGTATTTTATAGTTAACTCGACATGGGAGTTTTTCTGTGTTTGTTTCTTTGATTTGTATTTTGTATTTTGATCATACTTCTGTTTTGCTTGTCATTTTCTCTATGGATATAGTTTTGCTTGCAAATTGCTGAAAATAGCACACTGCTTTGGATATTCATTCTTGTATAGAATGAGAGGACAGTCTGATCTAACGAAGGACTTATTCAAAATACTCACCTAAAGAAACACTTAACATCTCTGATGGATGGTACTGATTACGCAACATGTTAATCTCACCAATGTACTTGGTGCGCGACGATGTGTGGAAACAATTGTAGGAAATAAAACATGTTCTTTAATTCATTTTGTTTTATTCATAACTTAGTATAAACTCTACAGATACTATGGAATTCCAGATGTATATCCATGGACAAGGGTATTCCCACTGTATGATAGCATTCGGAAGCCGTTACGCGTTGATGAATTTTGTATAGCGTACTATAAGATTTTTACCCGTATTTTATGAAACACTTACTATATATTAATATAAAACACTCTGTTTATCTACCATATGTCTATCTATCTATCTATCTATCTATCTATCTATCTATCTATCTATCTATCTATCTATCTATCTATCATCTATCTGTCTGTCTGTCTATCTCTCTACCTCTCTAGCATACTTGTGATAGTATTTACATACACGTACATCAATAAATATACGCACACATTCAATTATTTATCTGTATATGTATGTATACACATTATATATACACACACACACACA
>NC_068984.1:77697239-77698037 GCF_001194135.2 Octopus bimaculoides
TTATGATAAGCTCCTTGAAGTATTACTTGAAGAAAATCTTGCATTATCAGTAGAAGATCTGAACATAACCGCTTCTGGCACAGAGAATCGGGAGCCCTTTTGGGCATTCTATTTTCTTTGCTGGAAGGGTTCCCAACCCATGGGTAAAGAGGGGTTAGATGATGGGGGTGGTGCTTTCAAAGGGCTGGCATGTTTAACATGATCACCTCTGCCGATCAAACTTCCATGTGGCGACACTGTTTCTGCCCAAATTTGACGTCAATGTTACTTAGTTTGGTTTGAAATAAAGAACTTGATTAGCTTAATAATCCTGGGCTATACTGCTAGTATTATATATATGCAAACATGTAAATGTTTTGCTGTTCCAAAGTATGCATAATATAATGAATTATTTTGCATGGATTTCCGGTAAATTATTCAGGACACCATTATTTATGTATGTATGTATGTATGTATGTATGTATGCATGATCGGGTGTAGGATGAATGGATGGATGGATGGATGGATGGATGGATGGGTGGATGCATATACATATACATATATACGTAGCAGCTATAATTTTAGCCTAGCATTTATTTCTTTAGATTCCGTTACATACTTATACAACGCACAGACACATGCACACACACATATACACACACACATTCACATGCTATCTTACATACACGCATACATACATAAACACGAATATATATGTATATTTGCATTCATGTTTGAATGTGTGTATATATGTATGTATGTGTATGTGTGTGTGTTATATATATATATATATATATATATATATATATATATATATAT
>NC_068984.1:77699122-77703708 GCF_001194135.2 Octopus bimaculoides
TATATATATATATATATATATGTATGATTTATAACTGGCCAGTAACAGCAATGATGCAAAAAATAATTCATAAACATGACACAAAGGCTAAAAGAATTGAAACGCTTGCACCAATCCGACTCTGAGTATATGTTTATAATAGACAGATAAATCACTAAAGTTAATTACTCAGAGACGCCACTTGCATGAAAGAAAAACAATAGTTAAGTTAATGTTAGCATATTCACTGGAGTGATCGTCAAAAATATACTTTCGAAAATACATAAGAAAAAAGTCATTAGACAATGGCCAGTACGGTAGATAACTCTTGACATAATTCGATTTAATCAGACTTCTTTAACGAACATAAGCAACGCGTTGTTTGAGAAACTATTGATGAGGGACTCATTAACCAAGCGTGCAAGACTTGGAACAAAAAATGTGTATATTGAAAAAAAAAACAAAAAAACAAAGCCTTATGACTCACTGGGGTGATTTTATTGATCACAAAGAAATCTAACATCATCTACAGTAGTAGTAGTAGTGGTAGTAGTAGTAGTAGTAGTAGTAGTAGTAGTAGTAGTAGTAGTAGTAGTGGCAGCAGCAGCAGCAGCAGCAGCAGCAGCAGCAGTAGTAGTAGTAGTAGTAGTAGTAGTAGTAGTAGTAATAGTAGTAGTAAACCGATTATTGAGGCTGCAGGGTTTTTCTTCTTGCCGGTGGATTAGTAGTATTAAAGCGAGAATCGGTCTCTGCAGCACGATCCAATTCTTTAGACTTAGAGGTCTGACCACAATGGCTCTGCGAGATAAAACGGCAGCGGTGACCAGCAAGCTTTCGGCTTTACAATGGAGTGGCTTTCTGATAGGTGAATTGCTTTACAGGGCCAGATAGACCCATCTACCCTAAAGTGGCCGAAAGGGTGTCAAAAAGAACACTAAATCGCCTGAGGCACTCCACTTCTTTATTTCCTGTCGAGTTTGACATGCCTTCTCTTTTAATTTTCCTTTTCCATTGCATTTACAAGATAGTGAGGGTTTATTTGTACTTGGAGTTTCATCCATAACATGCTAGTTAACCCATACCAGGACCCTGACTGGTTCTACTACTCCGGGTCAAAGTAGACCTTGGAGCAAAAGGGGCTAAGAGGTGGTTCCACACTCCTCAAAACTTTGAAACCTCCGAACTAAGGCCCTACTACCGGATGCAGTTTAAAGCCATGCTAAGTATCGGTTTACATAACCATTTGAAGACGTACCTCTTCTTCCTGATCCTCGGACACGAAGAAACTTCCATTAATATCATCAACATCAACAGCAGCAGCATCAGTAGCAGCAGTAACAGCAGCAGTAGCAATAGCAGTAGTGGTACTAATGTCTTGCATAATTAATATAAGATTTGAAAATTTGGTGAAAGGTAACGGTCATTAAATCGACAAAGCAGCCAGTAAGAGTAAACCATAAAAATATATCACAATGAAAAGCAAAGTTTACATGTTTCTATTTTGTTATTTATCTCTGAACCAAATGCGTTCCAGCCATGATCATCTCCGTCTTTTACTACAGACTCAGTGCACAGACACGACCGCATTATTTAAAGTCTCCTTCCTTTTCTAGGACCATAGGGCGTGATTTGAGAGAGATTTGACCACAATTTCCGGGATATTGGTTAACCCCGTAGCGGCCTGAAATCACTACACAGGTTTCTCTAACTCGTGGAGGCCACCCTCGTATCATACCGTTGTACGGTAGGGATGATTTGAAAATGTTCTGCGCATTGTTTCTAACAGTTCGGTCATCGCTACAGAAAACCTCATGCAAATATAGAACCTTCTGTCAAATAAAGCCCGTAGAGACCTCTTTCAAATCCTACCCTACGGTAGGGCAATAGGATATGATCTGAAAGTAGAGTGTGATTCTCAACCGCAGAACATTAGCTGTGATACAAGGGATATTTGGCTGCTGTTTCTGAATGATTGATCAATCCCACACAGGCTTCTTTTGTGGCTAGTTAGTTACTATGTTGCTTTCGTAACACACGGTTCTCGTAGATTTTTTTAATTGCTTCTGAGAGGCAGAATAACAGCGTCCATGATCCTTGTTTGGACCTCGAGACCGACTGACTGTAGCAAAAGCAGAAGTTATCTTCAGATTGTAGACTCAGACTATACTCCGCTAGATGCACTCAAGATCTAGTAGTCGTGCTGAAACATATTAAAAGTTAAGTCTACCACGCAAGAGCCGTTATAGTTTTAAAGAAATGCTGATAATTCACAGACATTTGTTGAAAATTTTGTAAGGCAACCATTGATAAAAATGAATAAATAAATAAATGATCCTATAAACTTATTCAACTCAACGTTGTTGCTAAGTGAATTGTAAAGTCGGAAACCTCGATATTCGACGAAACCACTTAGCAGCTGTTGTTCGAGCAGTTATGCCAAAAGATACTTTGCTTCCGCTGCAAGGAGGTTGAATCTCAAAGATTTCCTCTGAGGCTGCAAGTACACTATGGTTTCTTGATTTTTGAAATATATTACACATAGCTGGTAGCACACGCAAACACGTGCGAACACATGCACACACACACACACACACACACACACACACACACACACACACACACACACACACACACACACACACACACTCCCCCTCCAATACACACACACTCCCTCTCTAAAATACACACATGCTCTCTCTCTCTCTCTCTCTCTCTTTCAACATGAATATTTAAATATAGTCTATTTGTTAGATGCGAGTATTCCGAAGTAGTGTTATTCATGAATATTCATATTTCATGCTCAAAGAATTCTGAAATTCTAACATTCTAGTATTCGAGAATTCTAGCAAGCTCGCTTAGCATTCTAGATTCTGATGCAGAACCACCAAAAAGATTTCGATTCCAGCTACTAATTATATTTCATTTTCTTTATTTATATATGCATATGTTTTATACATGCATTTATTTTCTTAATGATATTGATTTGAATGGGACCTCAGGTTTCGCCCTTAACGGCTTATTGAACCAGTTGACTAAGATGCCAGTTAAATCAATAATATCAATAAATTTCACTTTACTTTATGAATAGAGTCCCACTATCAATAAATGTTTTTGCTGTATGTCAACTAGTTGATTAACAATACCAAAGAAAACAACACACACACACACACACACATTTATTTAGTTCGTTATGCCATGTAGGCAGTGTCTGATGATTATGCTGGGACACCAGATGTGTTATAAAACACTATTCGGCATGTTCTCAGCACATGAAACTATAATAATAGCACATAAAAACATATACATATAACACACACACACATATATATATATAGTATGTATAGGTGTATGCATGCATGTATGTATATGTGTATGTATGCACGTATGTATATATGCATGTGTGTGTGTGTGTGTGTTTGTTTGTGGGGGTCCGTGACCGAATGGTTAGGATGTTGCACTCACGAATGCGAGGTCGTGGTTTCAATTCCTAGATCGATAGTGTGTTGTGTTCTTCAGCAAAGAACTCCATTTTTCGTTGTTCGAATCCACTCAGCTGTAAATGAGTAATCCTGCGACAGAATGGCGTTCCATTCGGAAGAAATGTTGGCCTAATCATCTAGTCAGTGGAGTGTCCTCATTCGAAATCTACAATAAGGTGAGGAAGCGATTTGTGACCAGAGTTGCATAACAACATTCAATAGTCTGGTCGATACAGTGACACAGTGAATCATATATATTTTTAAAAAAATAACATGCAAGAGGTTTTTCTCCCTCTACCTATATGTCTATCTCTCTTCCTTTTTTTCTCCACTATTAGAAGAATAAAAAAATTAGATCGTTTAAAATTTTTATATGAATTTATATTAACGAATTTAAAAATCTCAAGTTATCTTATGGTGAAGAGTATAGAAAGCGGACGAAATAGTACTATTCACGGCTATCAGAGACTTTAAGGATTTTATCTCATGAAAAAATTAACATGATCATATGGAAACATATGTATGCTGTTTTCACTCATTGCTAATGATTTCTCAATATGAAAAATAAACTTAGAAGCAATTTTCTCCCCTTAAGTAGTAATTCCCTGGAATTACAGCGATATCAAATCCATCGAAGTAGAGATCCCAATCTGAATTTCTTGGACCGCGTGACTGGACTGGAGGTGGGTGGCGACACGCTATCTAGATAGTATTCACTGATATTGTAAATGACTATCAGCCAGTTGAAAATCTCGATTTATGCAGATGAAATATCAAATTAAAATTATATATACGCTTTGTTTTTTACTTATTTCACTCAATAGACGGTCGCCATGCTGCAGCACTGCTTTCAAGGGTTTAGTGGAACAAATCAATCATAATACTTAATTTTAAATCCTAGTCAGAGACTTTTGCCGAAATGCTAAGTTGTGGAGACTTAAACAAACCAACACTGGTTGTCAGACAGTTCGTCAACACAAAGATGCACACATACGCACACCATAGACACACGCGCGCACATGCATACACATAGACACACAGCTATATATATATATATATAAGGTGGTGTCCGAGCATGGCCGAAGTCTAATGACTGAAACAAGTAAAAGATTTTATATATATATATAT
>NC_068984.1:77706441-77707293 GCF_001194135.2 Octopus bimaculoides
ATATACACACATACATATATACATACATATATATATATATATACATACATATATACATACATACAGAGAGGGAGAGAGAAACAGAGACAGAGACAGAGTTAGCGACAGACAGATAGACATATTGATAGATAGATAAATACAGAAACATAAGCTTAAGCGTCCCTTGCATGCCAGTCTGACCAAATACCTTGTACCACTCTTGTTCTAATTGTTTTAGATAGCAAAGTACTAACGAGTAGACATAGACGCAGACATATGCCTGTGTGTGCGTGTTTGCGCGTGCGTGTATGTGTGTGTAGATAAATGGATATATACTTATAGATATATGTGCATACATAAATACATACCCAGAATCGCGCATGTATATATATATAGGTGCAAAATTAAGTAATGAGGCAGTCGGAATATGAGGTCAAATTATTCAGTTATTACGATGATAAAATCAATATTGCAACTCTATAACTGTAATAAACAATCACTTAGTCCCTCAAATAATTAAAGCAACAGATACAAAAATAAACATGAAATAGAAATAACCTTATCGATGAATGTAACATGGTAATCAATATAGCAAACTTTGTCAATTAAGCACTGATCAATGGATCAATCACGCAGTTAATTGGAAAGCAGCTTCAGTGAAAGGAAAAAAAATAATGAAGTTTCGTCGGAGTATGGGTAAAAATCTCATAACGAATCGCCTAAATGATGTAATAAGTTGATCTGTTTACCTTTCAAAGGAACCGGTCAATTTATTGCAATTTCATTGTAATTCTCGCCATCTCTCTCTCTCTCTCTCTCTCTCTCTCTCTCACACATATATATAGATATATAGATGTATATATACATACATAT
>NC_068984.1:77707661-77708060 GCF_001194135.2 Octopus bimaculoides
TATATATATATATATATATATATATATATATATATGCATATATACATACATATATGTACATATATACATATACATGTGTATATATATATATATATGCATATATGGGTACAGGACGTCACGAAACGTAAACAACATGAAATACGAAGAAAAACTTGGGTATGTGAACAACGAGAAAAACAAATGGAAAATAAGACAAGTAACATAAAGAAGGGCCCTTCATCAGTTGTCGGCTGTCCATTTACTCCTCATTTCAAGCAATTAACGACATTGCTATATGTTGCTTGTCTTGTTTTCCATTTGTTTCTCTCGTTGTTCGCATACCCAAGTTTGTCTTCGCATTTCATGTTGTTTACGTTTTGTGACGTCCTGTACCCATATATGCATATATATATATATATA
>NC_068984.1:77708896-77709915 GCF_001194135.2 Octopus bimaculoides
AAATATATAAAGGCGACTCGAGTTTCAGGGCTATTTCCCTTCGTCATGGCCGGTATGACAGATATATATATATACATGCATGTATGTATTTGTGTGTATATATATATATATATATATATATATATATATATATATATATATATGATTCTTTTATTGTTACAATGATTGGACTGCGGTTATGCTGGAGCGTTCCCTTCAATGGTTTTCTCGAACAAATCGACCCTAATACTTATTCTCGGCCTCTTTGTTTTTATTTTGTGTGTTTGCTCGTGTGTGCCTGTGTTACCAGTACATAAACAAATTAACACCGATATTAAAGCAGTGGCGACAGAGAGAGACATACACACGTGCACATATCACATATGCATACATATGTATGTATGTATGTATGGACATATGGGGAGGGTGCTGAAAAGTTCCTACTTTGGGTAAAAGAAGTTAATTATGGTTTTACTCAACAAATTCTCCCGTCAGATTCATACACTTAGTGCAGCGGTCCTTCAGTTTTTCTAAGCCCTGTAAATGAACTCGGATGGTCAGGTCTCTAAGCAGGCCTTTCGCGATTCCCTTAAAGCCCAAAACTTTTCAGCACCCTTCGTATCTGTGTAAACTCTTGCCTAGATATGTATGCTGAGTCGTTAACGTGTTGGCAGTATTTTTTGCAATATTTATTCCAGGATACTGCATTTGAAGTTCAATCCCACTAAGGTTAAATTGGCATTTAATTCTTTCCGGATTGATAGTTAGAGTACCATCCCAGTGACGGAACGAGTCGCTTACATTGCAGATGGGACATTCTGGGTCTTCCGCTACATGAAGTGCTGATAATGCGGAGGAAGTAAATCGATTGCACAGTACGATAGAGTCATTTAAATTGCGTAATTTTGACAAGCAATTTATAGAAACATATGTATGCTATATAAAACTTTAAAATACTAATTTTGTTTTTTGTGCGTGTGTGTGTGTGTGTGTGTGTGTGTGTGTGTGTGTGTGTGTGTGTGTGTGTGTGTGTGTGTGTG
>NC_068984.1:77710941-77714984 GCF_001194135.2 Octopus bimaculoides
ACACAGCGATATATATTTGAGAGAGCTGGCTACAATCGTTTTGTGACCAGTAAACTGTTGTTTATTTCATCTACTGTGGAAAGGTGGAAAAAAATATGAAGTCGACCCAAAACACCATCTGAAGAAATATGAGATTAGAAAGTTAAGGGACATCACCACATTCATTAACTCTTTGCCTTTCCAAAACATTTTCATAATTTTGTCCTAAATGTCCATGTTTGTTTTTAGACTTTTAGTTTGCATCTGTTTCATACGTTTTCAGTAATATAAAGCTCTCCTTTCGTAAGTCCCAAATCATTTTGTTGAGTGCAAAATATAAGATCACAAAGGGACGTCTGACTAAACTATATCTGATGTTTTTGGTGGTATCCTCACATCTATCGTTCCTTTCAGACCAGACAAACATAACGATACTAATAATCCTTTCTAATAGCGGTACAAGGCCTGAAATTTGAGGGGAGCAGTCTAGTCGACCCCAGCGCTTAACTAATACTAATTTAATCGACTCTGAAAGGATGAAAAGCAAAGTCAACCTCGGTAGAATTTGAACTCAGAGCATAAAGATGAACGAAATTACGCCAAACATTTTGTCCAGCGTGCTAACGATTCTGTCAGCTAGACGCCAATAATAGCAATAATAATATTCCTTTCTACTATAGGCATAAAACCTGGAATTTGGGGGGAGTGGGATAGTCGATTACATCGACCCAATTACTCAACTTGTACTTATTTTATCGACCTCGAAAGGATGAAAGGCAATGTCGACCTCGGCGGAATTTGAACTCAGAACGTAAAGACGGGCGAAATACCGCTAACCATTTTGCCTGGCTGCTAACGATTCTGCAAGCACGCCGCCAATAATAATAATAATAATAATGATAGTAATAATAATAATTGCAAGATTTGATTTTGTGAGATTTCTTTGTGGAGACTGACCATATAGATAATGCAAGGAGATGACATATAATCGTAGAGAACAATAAAGAGAAGAAAACAGTGTAAGATTATAGACATTGCAATACCATACGATAATAGCATGGAACTGAGAAATATTGGGACCTAACCAAAGTGAGGAAGATTTGTAGAACACGAAGGTAACAGTTGTTCCAGCGGTATTGTTGCACGTAACATAACAGCTAATAGGCCACCTAAGAGAATGAAGGACATTGAAATTGAGACTCGCGATATCGACCTGCAGAAAATCCCATCCTGTGTTCTGCAAGAAAGATTCTTGCCATTTGAGGAGACTTGTTTTTAACAAATCTACAGATAGTATTTCTACTAATTACAGTCGAATTTTAAGTGTTCGACTAGTATTTTATTTTCCCGTCACTGAAAAGACGAAAGGCAAAGTTAACTTCCGGGGCAGAATTTGAACTCAAACTGTAAACTCCCAGAATGAATGGTACAAAGCATTTTGACTGACATGCTATTATTTCTGCCAACCCATCAATTCAACCCATCCCAATAAATGAAATAAAAAGCAAGTAAACGAAACGAAAACTTACCTGTCGTTGAGGATGGCAAGCAAGTATTAAATTTGAATATAAAAGCAGTTCCAACCAGACGGACACCCAGGTGTGCTGTGTACAGTAATATCTGACACGGGGCACAATGTTAAAATTATTTAGCATTTTTTGTCCCGTATAATAACAACTTATAAAGCTGTTTCTTTATATTTCTCTTTTGTCTTTTTAAATGACAAAAATAAAAAACATGAAGGCAGCTGTGATCGATGGAAATGATGATGATGATGATGATAATAAAGTATTGTGGGATATAGTTATTTTGTTGTTACTGTTTTGGTCCTAGATTACCTTTGTTTAAACAGATCTATGATCAAAGCATTCCAACAATGACCACCTTCACCTTGTTTAGAAATATATCCAGGACTACATTATCCAATGACCCTCTCTAGGTTTCGATCTTAAGAAAATTTGGATTGTTGTTAATGTTTTTTGTGCTGCTGCTGATGATGATGATGCTGATGAGAATAGGGTGGGGGTGATATTGGCATTAAGGGACACGGACTGAAATTGGTATTGTGGATCCACAACCATATGTGTGAGCGTATGTATAGGTGCTTGTTTGTATGTGTGTGTGTGTATATGTGTGTGTGTGTATTTGTGTGCGCGCGCGCGTGTGTGTGGGCCCGTGTGTGCTAGACGTGTTGCTTCTGAGAGTATTTTTGAAATAAATAATAACAACAATAATAATATTGATAATGACAATAATAACCACGGTGTCAGTAATCTTCAGAACTTAAACAAATAGATTTAATTAATTAAATAATTAATTAATTAATTAATATAAATATCAGCAATTAATTAAATAAAGTGATAATCACAGAGTAGAGAAAAGACCCAAACAAGCAACGTTTAAGTTTTATCTTTCTAGTGATATATGTATATGTATATATGCATTTATAGATATATTTTCATTTGTGTGTATAATTTTGTGTGTGCATGTATGCATATCAGTGCCTGAAATCCATTATAGTACAATACTGCATTCCGTAAAATCCTCATACATTGTTCATACATTGTACTACGTGCATTGGTGCACCACCGAGAGTAACAGAAAGCATAGATGCATCACTTGCATACGCCAGTATGTGTTTAAATATGACACTCTGTGTGTGTGTGCGCGCGCGTTTGTGTGTGCGCATGTATGCGTGTGGATGTGGTGATGCAGTAGTTAAGATGAGGAAATTTGGGGGAAGGGGCAAGTGCTAAACTATATAAGTTGATGTTGCAGTGTAAACTCTGGATGCGTGGTGTGTGTTACCTGTATGAATATGTCTGCTTGTGTGAATCCATCTATCTATCTATCTATCTATCTATCTATCTATCTATCTATCTATCTATCAATCAATTAATCTATCTATTTATCTATCTATCTACCTATCTACCTATCTCTCTCTCTCTCTCTCTCTCTCTCTCTGTCTCTGTATATATATATATATATATATAAATTATGGATATATGTTTATGTGTTTGCATGTGTGTGCGTGTGTGTGTGTGTGTGTGTGTAGATCGTGTGGAGATAGGAGAGGTTTTTGTATAATAATGTTCGGTCAGAGTGTGTGGTACTTGTATGAGTGTGTCTGGTAAGAGAGCATGTGCATGTGACTATGTGCATGTTCATGCGTATACGTGTACATAAGTGTGTGCATGCGTGTATGTCTGCATATGTGTACGCGTATGTGCATGCGGGTGTGCATGGAAGTGTAAGTCTGTGTATGTGTATGTGGAGGTGGTTTGAGCGTGTCTGGTTGGGAAGAGGTGCGTGAAATTTAATACAACGGTGTTCGGTCTAGGTGTGCATGCGTGCATGTTGATGCCAGCGTATTCTAATGTACACATGCACAGACATGTGTGTGTGACTGCGTGAGAGCGTGTGCATGAGAGAAAGCACATGACATTGAGCGTATGCTAAGGTGTAATATTATCAAAGCGTGCATGTGCTTATGTTCATGTGAGTGTAGGCACGCTGTGTTACTCTATGTGTGTGAGATAGGACTACATTATCCAATTACCCTTTCTTAAAGGGAGAGACAGACAGACAGACAAACAGACAGAAAAAGAGAGAGAAAGATTATTGTGTATATGAGTATGTATGTGCATGTTATACGTTTGCGCATACATGATTCTGTATGCGTGTATGCATTGTTGTATGCATGCGTGTATGCATGCGAGTATGCATTGTTGTGCATCTGCACGAGTTCATTCTAGTTCGTGTATATCATATACATACATACATACATACATGCATGCATAAATATAAGCGTGTATGCATACATACGCTCATATAGATAGGTATATGCATGTTTGTGTTTGTGTATATACGTACGTACGACTGAATGAAAACAGTAATGAATGAATGAATGAATGAATGAATGAAGACGCATGCGCACTTTTCAGTGAGTAATCTACATTTGTAAACAACTACTGAGGAAAAAAGAAAAAAAAAAACATATCCGACTCTTCTATCTCCACCGCCACCGCCACAGCCACCGCCACCAACACCACCACCACCACCAC
>NC_068984.1:77715663-77718615 GCF_001194135.2 Octopus bimaculoides
GGATG
Organism: Octopus bimaculoides; assembly: GCF_001194135.2. Classification (NCBI taxonomy): domain Eukaryota; kingdom Metazoa; phylum Mollusca; class Cephalopoda; order Octopoda; family Octopodidae; genus Octopus; species Octopus bimaculoides. Next base: position 77,715,669 of record NC_068984.1, read on the forward strand.
TGTTTAGATGAGTCATGCTGTGGCAATAATGCTAATAATGATGATGATGATGATGATGGTGGTGGTGGTGGTGGTGGTGGTGGTGGTGTTGGTGGTGGTAGTGGTGGTGGTGGTGGTAGTGATGACGATGATGATGACGATGATGACAATGATGACGATGACAATGACGGTGATGATGATGATGATGATGATGATGATGACGGCAGTGGCAACAACGACGACGATGGCGATAGTGGAGATGATGATGATGATAATGTTGATAATGATGATAATGGCGATCAGAAGGAGAAGAATGTCATTGCTGTTTACCCACCCCCACTCAGACCCGACAGAGTGGGCCAATGACGAAGAAAAGACCAAAAGTGATCATTCCGGTATTTTAGCAAAGCAATATATTCTTTTACTACTCTAGGCACAAGGCCCGAAATTTGGCGGGAGAGGACCAGTCGATTAGATCGAGCACAGTATGCAACTGGTACTTAATTTATCGACCCCGAAAGGATAAAAGTTAAGTCGACCTTAGCGGAATTTGAACTCAGAACGTAAAGACAGACGAAATACAGCCAAGCATTTCGCCCGGCGAGCTAACGTTTCTTATTTCTTTATTGCCCACAAGGGGCTAAACATAGAGGGTACAAACAAGGACAGACAAAGGGATTAAGTCGATTACATCGACCAGTGTGTAACTGGTATTTAATTTATCGACCCCGAAAGGATGAAAGACAAAGTCGATCTCGGTGTAATTTGAACTCAGAACGCAAAGACAGACGAAATACTGCTAAGCATTTTGCCAGGCGTGCTAACGTTTCTTATTTCTTCATTGCCCACAAGGGGCTAAACATAGAGGGGACAATCAAGGACAAAGAAAGGGAATAAGTCGATTACATCGACCTCAGTGTGTAACTGGTACTTATTTAATCGACCCCGAAAGGATAAAAGTAAAGTCGACCTCGGCGGAATTTGAACTCAGAACGTAAAGACAAACGAAATACCGCTAAGCATTTCGCCTGGCGAGCTAACGTTTCTGCCAGCTCGTCGCCTAGCAAAGGCATATATTGGACAAGATAATTCAATGTGCCTTTTTCGTAAGAGAGTAAGGGGTGAATTGAGGGAGATTTGGTTTCTATGTTTCGAAGGTTGATTAACGAATATGTACATTCCCTCATTAGCTAGTACTGCCGATGTCGATAAAAGTAGGAGAGGCAACTAGCCTCTCTTTGGGATGTGTGTGCGTGCATGAGTGAATATGTATATGCGTGTGTATATAAGTATGAATACATGTATTTATAGATGTACATATACGTAAATATGTGTGCGTGTATATATATATATAGGTATGTATGTATGTATGTATGTATGTATATGTACATACATTCACACAAACATACGTAAGTCAGAGGAAAAGGAAAGAAAGAAAGAAAGAAAGAAAGAAATAAAGAAAGAAAGAAAGAAAGAACGAAAGAAAGAAAGAAAGAAAGCTTTGCTGAAGATGAAAAAAAATTTCACAATTCATTACTCTGAGTTTCGGACGGAAGTCTAATCAGACAGAACGTGATCACAGTTTCAAGAACAATAGAATCTGTTTGATAAGACGATGGATCGTTGGCGAAAATAATACAATTAAGTTAATTAAAATAGATTAAAACAAAGCAATGTATCATAATACAGAAAGATTGATAGACAATATAACACCAACCAAGACAAAAATACCAAGCAAACAACATTTTACAGTTCAGGAAACACAGATGAGGGAAAATCTCACTTTATAAAACATTTCGTTTTTATCAGTGTTGATGGGAGATAATTAGTCCAAACCATGAGGCAGAGTTCTTGGCTAGTATTTTTCATGAAAGGTAAGGTTGGCCACGGCGGAAACTGAACCCAGAATGTCGAGAGCCGTAAAAAATTTAACTTGATAATCATAGTCTTATTTTCGCCAAGATAAGATGGCGAGCTGGCAGAATAACACGCCGGGCAAAATGCTTAACCGTATTTCGTCCGTCTTTTCGTTCTGAGTTCAAATTCCGCTGAAGTCGTTTCGGGATCGATAAATAAAGTACCGATCAGGCACGAGGATGATGATGATGGTAATGATGACGACTTACCATTCTCCCAAAATTCCAGACGTTATGCCTATAATACAAAAGGATTATTTCCGTCAAGGGGAATCGTCTAATGAACCAAGTTCCTTCATTTTTGCGACTGTGATTACCTTCAATCAAGTTATCATTGAATGTTTATTTATTTATTTGCTTCTCTATTTATTTATTTATTTTGACCACTGGTTCTCTCTTCCATATTTAAAAAGTGTAAGACGGTGAGGTGGGAAAATCGTTACAGCGGTGTCTTTACGTTCTGAGTTCAAATTCTGCAGAAGTAGATTTTGCCTTTTATCCTTTTAGGGTCGATAAAATAAATTCCAGTTGAACACTAGGGTCAATATAATTAACTTGCCCACTCCTCTGCAATTACTGGCCTTGTGCCACTATTTGAAACCAATATTTAAATACCGTAAGGCAGCGAGCAGCAGAATCGGTAGAACGCCGGGCAAAATTGCATTTCATCCTTTTGAGGTCGATAAAATAAGTACCAGTTGTGTACTAGGAGCAATATGATTCCACTAAATTTTGGGCCTTGTGCCTTTAGTAGAAAGCATTTTTATTATTATTATTATCGTTATTATAAAGGCGACGAGCTGGTAGAATCGTTAGCACGCCGAGCAAAATGCTTAGCGGCATTTCGTCTGTCTCTACATTCCGAGTGCAAATTCTCCCGAGATCGACTTTGCTTTTTATCCTTTCGGAACCCATAAATTAAGTACCAGTGAAACATTGAGGTCGATGTAATCGAGAAGTCACCTCCCCCAAAATTTCAGGCCTTGTACCTATATTAAGAAGGATTATTATTATTATTATTATTATTATTATTATTATTATTATTATTCATA
>NC_068984.1:77719327-77725145 GCF_001194135.2 Octopus bimaculoides
AAGTACCAGTTACACACTGGGGTCGATGTAATCGACTTAATCCGTTCGTCTGTTCTTGTTTGTTCCCTCTATGTTTAGCCCCTTGTGGGCAATAACGAAATAGGCATTTCGTCTGCCGTTATGTTCTGAGTTCAAATTCCTTTCGGGGTCGATTAAATAAGTACCAGTTACGCACTGGCGTCGATGTAATCGACTTAATCTGTTTGTCTGTCCTTGTTTGTCCCCTCTATGTTTAGCCCCTTGTGGGCAATAAAGAAATAAGAATCGTTAGCATGCCGGACAAATAGTTGGGTATTCCATATACTTTGGCATCTTTCTAACACGACCTGTGACAAGACTGACCCCGTAAATTAGCGACACAGTCTTCAAGACATTTTCCGTTTATCTAAATTCACTTCCATGGCTTGGACAGAATACGGTTGTGGCTGAAGACACTTGAATAAGGAGCTGCACAGTAGAGTGGAACTCAGATCTTTGAATTGCCATAAGGCTACGTGTCACATTTAGCCATACTAGTACCCATGGCTTAGTCTATATACAATAATAAATTTGATAACGATGTTGAGAAAGAAGAGAAGGAGGACAATAGTGGTGGTGGTGGCTGTAGCGATGGTAGTGGTAGTTGTGGCAGAGGTGGGTGTAGTAATAGTAGCGGTAGTTGAGAAGGAAAATGGCGGTTGTGGTGGTGGCAGCAATGGAGTTGATGATGGTAGTAGTAGTAGTAGTCATTGCTACAGCGGCGGTGGTGGTGAGGAAATATTATATCTGGGAATGGGAATAGTCGTTGTTGTAGTAACAATGTTAGTGGAAAAAAATTGTTGGCAATGACGATGATGATGATGATGATGATGATGGTGGTGGTGGTGGTGGTTTTGGTGGTGGTGGTGGTTGTGGTAAGGATTTTGACGAGTTTGTGCAATGTTGGTGATGGTGTGAGGATCATATGTATGTCATGATTGAATCGAACAACAACTTCAATGACGTCAAGACGAACAAGAACATCACCAAGAATAAATAAATACATTAAAACGCAGAATTAAAAAAGCTTTGAAAAACAAGATGGCCGAAAAAGACAGAGAAACTGAAGCTGTACAATTAAATGAAATATTATATAGTTTAACCTAGGTTTGAACTGCAAATAACTTTTTTTACATATTAAACAAAGAGAAACGTGCATAATTGGAAAAAAAAAACAAACTAAAAGCGTAGTGTGATATATGTTGACGGATAACAATAAATTTAATTAAATTATGGATTTTAACGATTGGAAATTAAGCTACAAAGTAAACAAATGACCTGAGTGGAGTGGATGAAGTGTCACCATTTTAATCTTTAAATAACAAGGAGAATTTTGCTATTTACTCGAATCGAATGTCAAATCGAAACGTATAAGCTGCATACGAACTGCACATGCTGTTATTCTGAAACAGTTTCGAAATACGATACGTGTTGGTATAAAGATGCTGATTCGGAAGCTGGAGTCCACTGAGGTCATGTAGTATAATGATAATTTCACCGATAGAGTTGTGTTCCTCTGGGTGTTCATATTTGCATTCTTTTTCTTTTTCTTGTGTTTTCATTATATCAGCATAACGTTTAGAGTTGTTGAAAACTGGAGTTTTGCTTTCAAGAAATTCTTGAAATAAAAACAAGTGGAAATGAAGAGAACAGTTCTCTTTCTCAGAGAATAAAACTGAAAAGTTTTATACTGATAACGCTGTTAGCGGGGCACAGCTATGACATACACCTTGTCTTAGGCATTTTAAGCTTAGCGGAGCACATCTATCTCCTGGTCTTACCATAGACAAATTTGTTCTTGAAAGAAGAAGAAGAAGAAGAAGAAGAAGAAGAAGAAGAAGAAGAAGAAGAAGAAGAAGAAGAAGAAGAAGAAGAAGAAGAAGAAGAAGAAGAAGAAGAAGAAGAAGAAGAAGAAGAAGAAGAAGAGTATTTTATCGATTTCCAAAAGGACGGAAAGCAAAGTTGATGCCGGCAAGATTTGAACTGAAAGCACAGAGATTTAGAATGACTATCGCAAACAAAATAGAATGCAAAACTTTCAAAAATATCTGAATCGAAATCTGAGTAAGTATAAAGAATGAGATATTATAAGTTAAAGAGAAACAAACAGGAATGGTAAAATGAAGAAATTTTCAGAAAACTATTCTTTTTTTCAGTTTTGAATCAGTAAATAAAAAGAAAATATGTTGGACAAGGAAGACAAAAAAGACAATTCAAGTACAGGAGAAGAGAATAATAGGAGAAAACGGGGAAGAAGAGAATATTTAGTGAAATATTGCTGTGAAATCAAACTTCGGTTTGAACAGTAAGGCGCGAATAACGAATTTTCTGCAGTTTCAGCCTTTTAAAAAGTCTCATCAGTTGCTGTGGGTGCAACCATAGCAGTGCGGTTAAGAAGTTTGCAGCATGGTTTCGGATTCGATCCGACCTTCTTGGGTAAATTTCTTCAATAACAGCCTCGACACGATCAAAACATTGTGAGTGCAGTTTGATCGACAGAAGATGTGAAAAAACCTATCAAAGTCTACCGTTTCTGATTTGGGGAGGTAGATTTCATCCATCTCTCAAATTAGTGCTACCAGTTGGATCATAAGTACCTATAGGTGAGTCCGTTCTTTTGTAAACGTTCGGGCCAGGTCTCTGGTCTGTGGATAATTTCTTTCCTTTCTCGCAACATTCTCTAAATGAAACAGCATATTGATATACAAGGAATATATAGTGAAGTACGCTTCATCTTGCGAGCTCGGTGGTAGCTTCTGTTAGTTAAAATTTTATCGAGAAGAGGTCAGCATTGAACAATATTTCAATTCACTAGAACTATGTGAGAAAACTCATAATACTTGTTTTTGTAACAGACTCACGCTCTGAAATCTCAGTTAAATAGGCAATGCCGCAAGGGAAATATTATCTGATCTTTGGTAGATACGGTGACAACTCCAGACACGTTTCGGTATTATTAGGCTTCTTCAGTAAAGCGTAGCCACCCGCATACTTCTTAAGTGTTACGGGGTTGCATTAATTTAAATAAAGTAACGAGAAATAGCTAAGTAAATATGCGCAGTCTTTTATGAGTGAAATATTACTTGAAGCATAATGATACTTAGCGAAGACGCATTCGTTTTCTAAGAAACCAACCAACTCTTCCGCCACCCAAAAAAGTAGCACTAGGTTATTTAGATTAACATCAAATAACGAACAAAAATTTGAGAATTAATGGACATAGACTCACTTGCCATTTATCTATTTGCTTCTATATTTTTTTTTCAAACAACTTGTGATTCTTTGTAATATCAATTAATTTTGTTTCTTTTCTTTATATCATTATCTTATCTGATATTTTTTATATACGAAATCATATTTGATATCTGTCTTATATTTTTTTTATACTTAGAACTTCCTGGAAGACAAAAAGTGCTAAAAACATGATCTAAATCTATAAATTTTCTATTTAGGTGCAAAATTCTTTTTCTTTTCTTGTTTTTGTTTTTTGAGGGGGAAAAGTAAATAGGATTTAGTTTTTTTTTTTGTTAATCATAAACGAAGAGTCAGTACTCAAGATCTTTGCCCTCACAGATTGGTGAAGTTAATATGCTGATGCCTAAACTGAACAGCTGTTACGAAAACCTGGTTTGATTAGCAACAAATTATCAAGTTTCGTTTTTATATTTATCATTTATTTTTCTCTGATATCTATGAGTGTGTTAGTGTGTTGCTTGAAATGAAGTGCTGGCGCTTCAGATGGCTAAATCATACTCTCAGAATGTAATGGAACATAATCCTACAGACCGGTTTGAATTACGTCGAATTAAAAATAAATAATGAAGATTATCTCTTAATTTGCTAATCAGGAATATTACGTTTTTATTATTTATTATCAACTATAGGGCTGGCAGACTCGTTGGAAATCCAGAGAAAATGCCTTGCAACATTAGTTCTGGCATGTCTACGATCCTAGTTCAACTCCTGTTGAAGTCTGCCTTTCATCCCTCCGCAGTTAATAAAATAAAGTCCCAGTCAAGTACTTGGGTTGACGACCTCAATTAACCTCATCTCCTCAAAATTTGGTACCCTTGTACCTGAAATTAGAGACAATTATTTATTGCCAAATCTTTTCTCTTTTATAACTTATATTTTAACTTTACTTATACATTTATTCGGTGCAACAAAGATTTTGACCCCAAATTTTAAACGTTTGTAGGTGTTTTTTTTTTTTTTTTTTAATGTCTCAAATATGGCTTCTACGCTGTAATTGTTTCAGTACATGGTGTCAGATCAAATCACCTGCTTGACACCTGCGAAATTTTCTGTCTACGTTTTGCAACAATTCTGTACACTAATAGATAAAATTATACTATTAGATACAGGCTTCGTCGCGTGGTGAAGATGTTTATTCGACATTCGTGTCGTCTTGATTTCTATACCAATAACTGGCAAGTTAGGCAAATGTCATTTACCATAATCTTCATCGATCCGTCTTGTGCGTCAAATTGGCAGAAACTGGATCGAAGTCCGTCTGATGGATTGTGTCTATAAATGAAAGATTCAATTTTGTCACATCATCACACTGAATGTACTTCAGTAATGCATGATGGGGATGCGTGATTGAAATATTCAACCATTTTATATGCTAATTTAATGTTATAGATCGTTCAGTCAAACGAACAATATGGCAGTCATACGTTGTTCTGGATGAGAAAGAGAACATCAACATTGTATACTCTGCTGAATAATGAAAAATATACCATTGTATAGACCAATAGATTAGCATATATTATTTTATATACTCCTAAATTATAATTGACAATCGCGTACAATATTAAATTATAGTATACAAAAGAATAGACGAATAAATTATGATGCACAATTTGTATAAAAAGCCATTTATTGTAAACTACAGTTTTGTAGTGTTAGATCTTTGACAATCAGATAAAAATATTTTGTGAAATATAAAGCGATTAGGAACGGAAATAATAACAAAGAAAGAAACGATGAATTATATCTTTTGGCAATGCAGAGAAACAATATTGGCAAGGAATAAAACACACATCCTAAACTTTCTTTTAATTACAGAGATCTTACGGGGAAACATAACGACGAACTTGTAGAGATGGGTAAGAGATTGTAGAACTGCGTCAAAGATCAGGACACAGATTTCAAATAAGAACATTTTACATTTAATAGGATACAACACTAAGGTGACTCTTATAATTTAGTGTGAGCGTCGTAACACGTACATTCTCCCTCACAAATATAGGATAGCTGGCTCACAGGTCTCATCTGTATTGCTGTAATAATGAAGAAGATTAAGAAAGATTTAATCCACCAAATCATCGACGGAATCAGTTGAATTACATAATGGATTGAGTGTAAGAAACTGTTCTTTATCAACTGAAACTCACCCTTCACCGAGTTTCAAAAGCTACTCAGCAAATAGTTCAGCTGATTGATCTCTTGAAAGCCTAGATCTCATATAATAATTGAAGTAGAAAAAAGATCGATTTCATATACGAAGTTCTGTTTGTTTATTATATGTTAATAATGAGTTGTAAGTGTTATTTTATCAATGCAGTTCTTCATAAGTATGTGCACAATTAGTGTTGTACCATTGCATAATTTGTGTTGAGACAAATTAGGCAATAGCATAATAGGTTCCCCTGAACCATTTAGTTTCATTTCGCTGGACAAACAAACAGACAGAATCTCTCTTTCATATATACACAGACACACATACATACATACATACATACATACATACACACACACACACACACACACACACACACACACACACACACACACA
>NC_068984.1:77725656-77730341 GCF_001194135.2 Octopus bimaculoides
AATAATAGGAAAATGAAAAAAAGCCAGAATGCTGAACTGGAAGCATAATTTAATAAAGATTTTTTCTAACCGGTTTTCATTGCGAAGAAGCAAATTATCAAGAAGAAGGAGAATGAAAATGTTTTTTTACAAAGAAGGACAAAATGAAGAAAATAATATATAAAACAATAATATATAAAAAAATATATAAAAAAATAAATATACCCATACATTATATTGTCTTTGAGCTTTTGTAGTTCAATAGTAGTTCATGTATAAATTGGTAGGAAAAATAAGGATGCATGAGGGTTGAGAGTTTTGTTAGGTTTAAAAAAAAGGGTTAAGAGTTTGTGTTATTAAACAATAACATAATAGCTTCCCCTGAACCATTTAGTTTCATTTTGCTGGACAAACAAACAAACGGACAGAATCTCTCTTTTATTTATATATATTTATGCAAAACATAGTAAATGAAAGGCATGGAAGGAATAAATTTGCATTCTGATACTTATTAATTTACATAATTCTGACTATAATTATATACATATAATTTCATAGCTAAGGCTTTTTAATGTGTTTAGATTTAATTCAGAACGTCTGATTCGCATATGACATATATATGAATTACATGATGGGCATATATATGTGTGTGTGTGTGTGTGTGTGTGTGTGTGTGTGTGTGTATGTGTATAGATAGTTAGATTGATAGGCAGATAGATAGATAGATAGATAGATAGATAGATAGATAGATAAATATTCGAGTTTGTATGATTGTGCATAGAAGAATATGTTAATCAATGAAATTCCAACGTAGTCTCATTTTCACGCTTTATTTACAATTCTTACAATTTTACAATACTGAAATAAACTAGTACTTTCATGCGTTACGCAGTTATCATATTTATGTAATAACAGTCGTGTTCCACAATTGACAATTCACACACACACACGGCCACACACGCACGCACACACACGCACACACACACACACGCACACACACATACACGCACACACACGCACACACACACATGAAAATATGCGTGGAGTCGTGCACCGTAGTGGTTAAAGGTGTTGCACTCATGATCATAAGACTTGTGGTTTCGAATCCGGGGCCTGGTGACGTGTAGTGATCTTGAGCAAAGCACTCCATTACACGTTGTTCCATTCTACTTAGCTGGCAAAAATGAGTAAACTTGCAACGGAGCAGCGTCTCGTGTAGGGGATGGGAGAATATATACGCCACAGAAACCAAGAACCGGCCTTATGAACCTATGGCTCGTGAAGGATATCTGAGAGCATTTGTTGGTATAAAAATATACTATCATTCTCTTAAATTTCTTGCATAGCCCGAACACCCTGTATACATACATACATACATACATACATACATGCATACATACACACACACACACACACACACACATATATATATATATATATGTATGTGTGTATATGTATGTATATGTATGTATGTATGTATGTATGTATAAAACAAAATTATTTTCAACTGGGACTTCATGTGTAGCCTGATGGCTTGCTTTGACTGAGATCCTATATGAAACCTGAAGACTCAGTCAAAGCTAATAAAAATGAAATGCAATTTTAATAGCAACATTTTTATTCTTCATACAGCTATAAATGTATATACGTAAATGTATTTATACATACACCTCCATATATATATATATATATATATATTTCTATTGTCACTAATTGTGACTGAGGGTACTGGGAAGCACCTGTACTGCTAAAAGTAAGAATTAAAATCCTTTAGAGCTGCAAATAAGCACATTTTCATATAGTGACAGGGGAGTAGTCATCACTTACTAACTTAGTCTAGTTTAGTGATCTAGCTTTCTGTGTGCGGCGGTTATCTCCCCTGTCAGTAAATGAAAATGTGCTTTGCTGCAGCTCTAAGGGTTTTAAACTCCTATTTCTAGCAATGTAGTTAACCTTTTTGGTTTTATATTGCGTATAGTTACCTTCATTATTATTATCATCATCATCATCATCATCATCATCATCATCATTATTATTATTAGCGCGCCGGACGAAATGCGGAGCGGTATTTCGCCCGTCGCTACGTTCTGAGTTCAAATTCCGCCGAGATCAACTTTGCCTTTCATCCTTTCGGTGTCGATAAAATAAGTACCAGTTGAACACTAGGGTCGATGTAAGCGACTTGTCCCCTCCCTCAAAACTGCTGCCCTACTGGCAAAATTTGAAACCTTTATTATTATTATTATTATTATTATTATTATTATTATTATTATTATTATTATTATTATTATTATTATCATAATTATATATAAACACATATGCCCAAAATTAATTTTTTTAATAAAATTGGCGATACTTTTAGTACCGAGTCTTTTCATCAGAAAATATACGTTGTTCCTTTAAAATAATACCCCTGTCCCCATAAAATAGAGGTCCTTTGTATGTAATTATATGTGTGTATATACTAGATGTTAGACTGTATGAATTCATCGCCTGATTTAGCACCACCACCAGGTCATTTAGTACACCTTCATACAAATCAATCTCTCTTGCAGAACCATTCGAGCCAGGTTTATCGATAACTTTCATCTTTTCAAAAATTTTGCAAACCCTGTAAAGATCATTGGTTATACCCGTCCCTCACCCCTAACCAAACCATTAAAAATCTGTAAAAACATGTTGTCTTTTTTGTACGAAATTAAAATTACACATTCTGCGACTGCTAATGAGTATGGACATCATAATAAACTTCAGGCAAATGAGTTTGGGAATGTATGTGCCAAGAGTCGAAAATTTCCTTATTTTCATTTTCAAATATAGATCGTCGAATTGTATAAAATTTATGAAAATGAAAATAATCAATAGTTTATATTTCAAGCCTTTTGACTTTCTTAATTTCGCAAGGTCACTCATAATCGACCTCTCCAAAACTATTGCCAGGCTTCGGGTCATACATAAATTCAATTTAGGCAAATATGATTTTACGTGATTCATTCTGCCTCAGTTTTCCCCTCTCTTTATTCTTCTCTGTCTCTTTGTTCTCCTCTTTCTCTCTCTCATTCACTCCACACACACACACACGCACACACACACACACACACACACACACACACACACACACACACACACAATTAAGTATAATTGAGTGCTTTTCCCGCCTCTTGCAACCCGTTCTTGCTTTTTTTTCTTTATTTCTTTACCTCTTTTTCACATTTGCTTTTATTTTTTTTTATTTTATCAAATTACTTCTCTTTCCACCGAAAGCTGTTTACGACCTGAAAGTATGATGATAATGATGATGGTAGTGAGAGGAGGAGGAGAAGGAAGGTGGTAGTAGTGGTTTGCTGCTGCTGGTGATGGTGACATTGTTGTTAGTGCTTATGGTGACGACGATGACGATGAGGTGGATCATGTTAATCATGTTGATCTTGATGATCATTAAAAGGTGGTGGTAGTGGTAATTGCATTGGTGATGATGATTAGGATAATGGTAATAATGAAGGAAATCTTGGTGTGATGTTGCGGCTGTGATGATGGCGACGATAATAGTGTTTGTATATTTAAGGGTTCTTCACATTGAAATGAATGATATTGTCAAACCAATCACAGCACAATGCTGATACATATTTTATCGACCCCAGAAAGACTGAACAGCAAATATCAACTTAAAGATTCGATCTAAATTTGATACATTTAAACTACAAGAATACACTGTCACTGTCTAAAATAAGAATTACGATTTTGAAACAAACTAAATAGCAGTTTCAAATTTTGGCACAGGGCCAGCAATTTTAAGGGAGGGGCAAGTCGTTTATATCGACCTCAGTATTTAACTGGTATTTATTTTATCGAATCCGAACGGATGAAAGGCAAAGTCAACCTCAGCGGAATTTGAACTCAGAACGTGCAGACTGACAAAATGCCGCTAAGCATCTGGCCTGGTGTGCAAGCGATTCTGCCAACTCGCCAACTTTTAACATAGCTGAATATCAAACAGAAATTGTTTTACCCCATAACCATTAAATGGAGAAGAATTATATACTCTTCTCCAGTCAAGGAAGATGGTGAAATGAGTCTACTGATGAACTCAACTGATTTGTTCTACATGTGATAAAAACAGTTCGATATATCTCCACTGGTTAGTAAAACTCGAACATTGAATGGTTGAGTGTAGAAAAGTTTCGCACTGCAAGCAGGGATTTCCGTACCTGTAGAGCATCTTTCAAACAAGCAGTGCTGTCTACCCTACCAGAAGTTTTATGAGACCAGATATTTCTGAATATGAACCAAAGCTTAGCTCTCGAACTGAAAGAACTCTTGTGTGAACTGATTAGTTGATATTCGTCGACACCTAGAGTTTCCCTCGGGATGTAAGCACTCTTGTCAATCACTAAATTACGACAGCAAAGGTCGAACTTACTTTTTTGGCCCGGTAAAATAATTTGCATTAAAGAAAAGTCGGGCATCATTTCTGAGATGATAACGATGATGAAAAACAAAAGGTAGAGGAGGAAAATATGGTGATAAGAATGAAAACTGCAAAGTAAAAGTAGAATATAATGTAAATGAAATTTTTATCAAAAGTTTGTTAGCAACTTTTACATTTCTCAAACATTATGTATATATGAGCACACATACATGCATGCCGAAACATACACGCACACACACACACACACACACACACACACACACACACACACACACAC
>NC_068984.1:77739426-77746936 GCF_001194135.2 Octopus bimaculoides
TTTTATGCTTCCCTACCAGAGTTGTAATGGCAAAATCGTTAAAGTGCTGTAGAAAATGTGATTATACAATTTAATTTTGCATTTTGCATTTTGAGTTTAAATTCTACCGGATATGGTTTTGTTTTTCACCCCACCCCACATCGTTATATAAGAACTAGTATCAGTTGTTTAGTCCCACTTTTACCTTTATTATGCAGATAAATGATCAAAGTCGTGTCCAATTCCGTTTTTTTAACCAATCATAGAGCATCTAGAGCCAGTATGGGTAACCTTTTTTCGGGAAGCGGGCCCCATACAACATGGCTCATCATCAGATGGGCAGCGCCATTAAAACTATCCAAGGTTATTTTTCCTTTATGTGTGCCTTTCAGAAAGTCCCGCGGGCTGCAGTTTGCCTATCACTGACCTAGGGTAATAAATCTTATGTGATCGCTCCTTAGTTTAAAAAAAAAAAAAATCAGTAGTCATGATATGATGGAGATGAGGGTATTATTTATAGCAGTGTGAACGATTACGTAGAGACTCCGTCGCTGGTACAGTTAAGTACCATTTATTATTGTTTTTGTTATTGTATTTTGGTCCCAGGCCACAACTGATACAGCAGGTTTGTGATCAAAAGCGCTCCATCCAAGCCCATTGCCGATTTGTTATTTTGTTTATTTGTTTTTTTTCAGCCATTTTGTATTTCCGACATAATAATCCAATGTATCCTTTATCTTTTTTTTTTTAAGACAGCGGAGTACGTTTTGAGCGATATTGGCTAATATTTCTAGCTGATCGAGCCACAACGTAAAAACACCCTTTACAAGCTTGATTAAACCCCAGTAATTGTACTGGGTCGATTCAGTCCATTACATCTCCCTTAACTTCAGATGTATAACCTTGTGCCATTGTGAAAAATATAGAAAACAAAAATCAATATTTCCTACATTCCTTATCGCAATTTATGCCAACGGCTAATTTTAACGTAATCGAACCTACAAAGAAAATATTTCCTGCTGCTAAAAGCTAATAAGATCTGCCGTATGGAAGTTAATTACAATGACTGCTGCATCAATATTGCTTGAAGAACCGTTTAATTCTATAATACATCAACATAGTGGCTTGCTTGTTAGCATGAAATGCAATTACATTTTCATCCACTTTTATTATTATTATTGTTATTATTATTATTATTATTATTATTATTATTATTATTATTATTATTATTATTATTATTATTATATTCTCTCACCGTTACCACCAACATCGTTTATAGAATCTGTACAACACTTCCGCTTGTTTTTGTGTCTCTTCTGTACGATATATCTGTTTATTGCCTGGCAGACCCCTGTGGCCAATAAATAATCCATGATGATTACCAGTATTATTCATCATGTGAATTGGTAGAATTGTAAAAGTGGGGAAACAAAAGTTCCATGTACTTTGTTCTGGTACTTTGCCTTCTAAATTCGAATCCCGCGGAAATTATCTTCGTCTTTTATCCTTTCAGGGTCGTTAAAAATAAAGTAAAAGTCAAATATTAGAATTGGTTTAACTGAATAACCTAACCATTCTGGCTTGGGGATTAGGGATTATGAAAAAAAAAAGAAAAAAGAAAGGAAGGAAAAGCCCGTTCAATTCCTGCCGATGGCAGCTTTGCCTTTATCCTACTTTTTCTTTTCTTTTCGCCCTTTCAAAGCCTAGCCAGGCACATGGGCTCAGTTTCCCGGTTTCTATGGCGTATGGCGATGGCCAGTCCATCGCAGCGCTACTCCAGAAATAGGAAGAAAGAGTGAGAGAAAGTTGGGGCAAAAGAGTACAAGTGTCGCTACCACCCTCTGCTGGAGCTTATGTGTTTTCGCTCAATAAACACTCAAAACGCCCGGTCTAGGAATTGAAACCGCAATCCTCCGACCGCGAGTCCGCTGCCCTAACCACTGGGTCATTGCGCCTCCACCTTTATCCTACTGGAGTTGGTGAAATAAATACCAGCCAAGTACTGGGATCGATTTTGTCGACTAATTCCTTTTCTCTCAAAATTGATGGGCTTGTGCCAAAATTTGAAATCCCAATTATTATTATTATTATTATTATTATTATTATTATTATTATTATTATTATTGAGTGAGAGAGCAGTGCATGCCATCAAAGTGACACTAGAGTAAAATATAAAAAGCCACGTATACCCATCATGACTACCCGTCTGATAAAGGTACACCAGGCACATGCATCACAACCAGATGTGCGCGACAATGTGATCTCATATCAAGATAAATAGTGCATGACTTTGAAGGCGGAGCCCAGTTTGAATTTTCTTCCGGTCGAGTAGACCACCCCGCTCAGAAGGCTGTTTAAGGATGTTGAACGAAGCACCCATGTTTCCAAAGATGAATTATTCACAACCCCACAGAATTCCTCTCAACTCATGGTTATGATTCTCTCTCTCACTACTTCTGCTCGTGCTTAGTGATGCACATGTCGTCAGCCACTAAGGGACATGCTCAACTACCTAAGGTCAAGCAACTGACAAGCAGATCTGTGGTATTGAGCAGAATATTTGCTATAGCCCATCTTTTATGCCAAGACGTACATGATAACACTTTCAATCAGTTAAGATCAGCAGCCATGACAGCCGACACTTGGTACTGCATTTGTTGTTGTTGTTATTATTGTTATTATTATTATTATTATTATTATTATTATTATTATTATTATTATTATTATTATTATTATTATTATTACTACTACTAATAATAATATTATTATTATCATTACTATTACGAAAGGTGGTGAGCTGGCAGAATTGTTAGCATGCTGTACAAAACGCTTAGCGGTCTTTCGCCCGTCGCTACGTTCTGAGTTCAAATTTGGCCGAGGTCGACTTTGCCTTTCATCCTTCCGGGGCCGGGCCGATAAATTAAGTACCAGTCAAGCACTGGGGTTCATGTGATTGACTTGCCTCCCCACAAAAAGGCCTTGTACCTATAGTAGAAAGGATTATTACTATTATTTTTATTACTATTATTATTATTATTATTATTATTATTATTATTATTATTATTATAGAAGGCGACGAGCTGGCGGAATCGTTAGCACGCCGGACAAAATGTTTAGCAGTATGAGTTCAAATTCCGCCGTGGTCGACTTCGCCTTTCATCTTTTTGGGATCTATAAATTAAGTACCGGTGAAACACTGGGGTCAGTGTAATCGACTAGTCAGTCCCCTCCCCACAGATTTGAGGCCTTGTGCCTCCAGTAGAAAGGATTATTATTATTATTATTATTATTATGGAGGGCGGCGAGCAGAATCGTTAACACGCCGGACAAAATGTTTAGCGGTATTTCGTCTGTCGCTACGTTCACAGTTCAAATTCCGCCGAGATCGACTTTACCTTTCATCCTTTTGGGATCGATAAATTAAGTACCAGTGAATCACTGGGGTCAATGTAATCGACTAGTCTTCTCCCTACAAAATTGAGGCCTTGTGTATCCAGTAAAAAAGGATTATTATTATTATTATTATTATCATCATCATCATCATCATCATCATCATCATCATCATTATTATTATTATTATTATTATTATTATTATTATGGAAGGCCCCGAGCTGGCTGAATTGTTAGCACGCAGGGCAAAATGCTTAGTGACAATTCGTCAGACCTTACATTCTGAGTTCAAATTCCGCTGAGGTCGACTTTGTCTTTCATCTTTTCGTGGTCAATGAAATAGGTACCTGCTATGCACTGAGGTCGATGTAATTGACTAGTCCCTTGCTCCACAATTTCAGGCCTAGTGCCTTTAGTAGAAAGGATTCTTCTTCTTCTTCTTTTTCTTGTCATTATTATTATTATTATTATTATTATCATTATTGGATGACGGTCGCGAGCATAGTGCGAATGAGTAGGCCTACACAAAGCATGCACCTTTGGATTGAAAGAAGACAATGGCCAAATGCGTCGTGGTTTAGTGGGATTTCTACGGTTAGTCCTCAGAAGTCCCCCTCTTATGGGGAATTATTTATTGTTAAAATTTTATTTTAACAATTATTTCTGTTTAGGTGTCCTGCATCTTTTTTTTTTTTGTAAACCCTTAATGGTTAATAGACAAACGGTAGCAGAATCGTTAGTGCGCCGGGCAATATGCTTAGCAGTATTTCGCCCGTGTATACGTTCTGAGTTCAAATTCCGTCGAGGCCGACTTTGGAATTGATGAAATAAGTACCAGTTACGTACTGGAGTCGATGTAATTTCAAGCCTTGTGCCTATAGTAGAAAGGATTATTATTATTATTTTCTCTGAGTACCACGGGAATGTGTTTTTATAAGCTTCACTTGTTTTGTTATTTTTGGCCGAAAAATGAGAATTTTAGTGTTATTTTGTCTTCCCTTAATAACTTTATCGCGAAGCTGACGCACATTAATAAGGCGCGGTTTTTTTTTCTGTTATGAAATATTTCATAGGTTGGTGATTCTGTTCAATAAAATTGCAATTAAAAAAAAAAGAAAAGAAACTGATATCTTCTTTTTCAATAAAATAAAGTGTATGTATCCGTATTTAGAGGAATAATGTGTGGAATTTTTCGAATTGAGAACAAACAGCGGTATGGTCGCAATGACGACAACGATTTTGACGTCATTGCTATGCCATTATCTACTGCTACAATACATTGACGTCACTATAGATTAACGAGAGAAATGGTAGTAACATAACAGCAGTAACTGCAAGATCAGCAACAAGTGCAACAACAACAACAATGGAAACCATAAAAAAAGACCAGTAACAAGGAACAACACTCACAACAAGGAAAACATCAATAGTGACAACTATAAAACTATATGGAGTATATTTTGTCCACTCCACAAACCAATCGTCAACAAACATACATCAAGGACAATCAGAAGTGGTTTAAAAAATAGAAGAACGATAATGTTCGCTCCAGAGTGATGTTGCTTTCCGCCGAAGAAGAAACAGACATTAAAAAGAAGAAAAAGAAAAAGATACCATTTTTTTTCTGGTGAATAGTTCGCAGACAAATTTGCAGGATCCATTTCCAGCTAAAATCAAGAAATTCTTCGTAAAATTGAAGTCCGCAGAAATCTGCATATCGAGAGGTAAACGTTACAAGATGGTAAAAACCATCTGCAAAAGCGAGCAAGAAGCCCTAAAAATTACTACAGAACATACAAATCTCAAAATAGAATAAAAGAGGAGATTTAAGTTTAGCATTTTAATAAGAATTTACATAATTTTACACGTATTTCACTAGCATATACTAGTACGATGTATGGTAATTGTTACATAGGCAATTGCATTACCAACTTCAAATTTTCTTTGATCTAAGATAGTTTAAGTACTGAATTTCCTTTTCCCCGTAGACAGTCTGATCACAGTTATTACCTTTGCCTCTTTCTTTCTCTATTTATCTTTTTGATAACATAACCTTTCTTTCTTGATGGCTATATATATACAACGTTCTCCAAAACTTACACGCAGGTCTCATTTAGTGCTGCATACCAACAGTGGTTGGTACATAACAATGGTTAAATTACTACATTCTTCTGAAGATCTAACGTTTCAGCGTGATTATGCAATCGTCTACATGACGACTACAGCACGACATACTCGTTTCCGATAGTGAAACATGTGTAAAGATCGTGTAAATTATGATGTCACAATATAAAAACACACTAAATCATCTGTTTCATTCTGTTCTCAGATATACAGTTCGTAAATTTATATAATACAGAAAGAAATTTATATAATACAAATTGAAATTTGAATAAAGTTAGATTCTACACGGAGTTGTAAGCATTGGTCAAGGGCTAAGTTATCTCATTCTATATAGTGATTTGTTAATACACCCCCATCTCTCTCTCTCACACACACACAAATATATATATAATACGACGGGCTTCTTTCAATTTCCGCCTATATACATATATTGTCAGCAAACTTGGAAGCGTCGAGTGGGTTGGTACTTTACAATTATATAGAAAATAAAGTAAATTTCAAACGCGGAATAACTGTGAAAATACAGTTCTATATTTAGGAGATGAGGAATTACGTACATTATTTGACAGATATTTATCCTCATCTTGTTTGTTGTTTATACAACGTTTCGGCTGATATACCCTCCAGCCTTCATCGGGTATCTTGGGGAAATTTCGAACCAGGGTTCTCATTCCTAAGGTTATTTTCGATGTTGTTCCCCAAGACAGGCTGGAGGGTATATCAGCCGAAACGTTGCGTTAACAACAAACAAGATGAGGACAAATATCCGTCAAATGTAAATAATGTAGATAATGACTGTGAAAACAGTCAAGAAAATTGGGTAGACACCCCTGGAAGACAGAAAAAAAAAGTTGCCAGCAGGCAGCTACAGAGAACCGAACCCTGAACCTCTCAGATACCGGCTGAGCTGCCTGCTGGAAATTTTTTCCATTTTCTTAGTTATTCCAAAAGGTATTCTTGGCATCCAAGACTATTTTTATTTAGGAGAATGCTAATAGATGCGGCTGGTTGTAGACAGTGGAAACCTTAAACGTTGCCTTTGTGGTAGAACTAAGTCAACTTAAGGCGTTCTGACCCACAGGGAAGAGAGTGGGAGTGGAGTGCCGTACAGTACCGCCACCCCTGCCCCGGTTGCAACACTGTCACATGCACCGGTGGTCAGTAGCTAAGTGATACAAACAACAACAAATGGCGAGGTCGACGTCAGCAACAATAATACCTACTACAGGTGTGCAAGAGATACGTTTTGAATATATCTTTTCGGCAAACAATAAGGGCTGAAAGAAACGCCTGTGAGCACAAATATAGCACAATCAGATCTCTCGAAAGAGGAGACTGATAGAGAAGTTACAAGTCGCAAAAGATGGAGCATTTGTCAAAGAGGATGAAGATTAGGTCATGAGGAGCAAACGAACTGACCCCTAAAATACGAAAGTTTAACAATGATAATGAATTGAATCTTATTCAAAACGTGGCTGGCAAACACTAATCGATCGACAGGATAACACCCACAACATATATAAGAATAACAACACAGTAGTGATGGTTGTTGGGGTGGTGGTGGCGGTAACGGTATTGGTGCTGGTGGTTGTGGTGGTGGTGGTCGTAGAGTACGAGGAGGACGGGCAGAAGAGGAGGAAAAGAGGAGAGATTAACATAATTCGTTCGTTTCTGCCTGTAATTTTCACAAATAACTTGTTACGCTTGTATCAAGAAACGTATTATTCATTTTGCATTTACGCTGAACACAAACACAAACACATAGACACATACACACACACGCACGCACACACACACACATACACACACACATATATATGTATACATACACATACATACACCAATATATCCTCTCCCAGACAATTTTCTATCACCACCATCACTATCAACATCTACACGAAACCATTTATCTACAAAGGATAAGATAAAAAAAATAATAGTATTTATTTAAAAAAAAAGGGAAATGTAAACAACTAGAAGAAGAAGAAGAAGAAGAAGAAGAAGAAGAAGAAGAAGA
>NC_068984.1:77746946-77747465 GCF_001194135.2 Octopus bimaculoides
CCAACAAAGCTATTTTCTTTGTATTCAGTTCAATAATTATAATCAACCACAATTTAGAGGGGAAAAAATAAACACAAATATGCAAGTAAATGATTGGATATATATATATATATATAAGGTATTCATGCATACATAAACAAACACAACATACGGACGCATACATATGCATACATGCAAATACACGCATAGATATATATGCATACACACGTACAGACACAAACACAAACACACATGTACGATAGAATGACAGAATAAATATATAAAAGAATATATGAATATATAATTAAATAACTGAATAAATAAATAAATGAATAACTGTGCAAAAAATTATGAAGTAAAAGAACGCACTAACCAAATAATAAATAAATTTAATACATCAATAGATAAATAAACAAATATATAGTAGATTGTCTAAATAACGTAATACATTGTAAAATGTTTCAATTTAAAGATGTATTAGAAGAATTTAGAATTGTTTCTGTGCTTCTGTGAGAAAAAATAATAAAGTGTGTAAGCAGA
>NC_068984.1:77747689-77749015 GCF_001194135.2 Octopus bimaculoides
GTGTGTGTGTGTGTGTGTGTGTGTGTGCAAAATAACGCTACATCATTCTCGAAGCGAATTTGGCAAAATAAAATTGAGTGGCTCTATAGAAATTGCATAGTAATTTTAAGCTGAGCCATTCTTTAAAAGAACAGTCCAATATGGTGCATTTTATGTTTAGCTGAGAAGTCTCATATCACCTTTTAAACCAACGATAACGAACCAAAAACCAGAATTAATGTCAGCTTACATACATACAGCAGTTTTGCTATGTCTTTTAGGAATAACATTCACAGCATCGGTAAATTTATTACATCAATTGTGATACGCAGCTATATCTTCAGTAATAACAATACAGTCTACTGAAGAAGACTGCTGTATCCAAATTATCACATACCAGTGTGAAACCATGGTACGGAAGTGGCTACGGATATTAAGGATACATAATACATACTTATACATACTATCTATGTATATATCTATCTATCGCCATATATATATATATGTATGTATATGACAAAAAAGGCAAATGAAAGTTGAAATATTTGCGATGATCTTGTCTTATTTCGTGGTGTCACTGAAGACAGTATGTGTGCGTTTATGACTCAGTACCTATTACATGAAGATATCTACAAAAATGTAATGGGAAAACACACACGCGTGCGCTCGCACAATACACACACACACATGCCGTCTTCGGTGACATCACGAGTTGGGACAAGATCATCCACTATGTATGCCTTTATCATCTGTATTCAAAATTGTCGACACCATTTCGAGTGGAGAATACCATAAAGAAACAGAAACATTAAAAAAAACAGAAAGGTGAGAGAAAACAATCAAAAGAATACAATAACTTTTAAGAATTAACAAGAAATATAAAATATATGAAAAAAATTACAAAACACTAACCAAATACAATATTTGACTCACCAGACAATAATTCACCCATATAAATTACCGTGTCGCTTGCTTCTAATCTAACCAAACAATAACCTGTCTTCATAATACTACTACGCAGTTATTCTAACCATCATTAGTTAATGTACACTAACAGTCTACATGCTTTACACGTTTTTATTCATTCTGTTACATAAGTAATATTTTCGTTACTATATTCATTACCATTACACAAATAAATCACTATTGTAGCAATAGGAAATTGTGTAGTTCTGTTTTGCTCATATATATATATATATATATATATATATATATATTATGTATATAGAATTTTGATATTTTTTGTAATTCGTTTTATTGATGTAATTGTAATTGCAGTTAATATATTTTTTTTACATAATCACGAATTCCAAATTATCTACTTTCTCTGAAGTGAATTATACACAC
>NC_068984.1:77749176-77754562 GCF_001194135.2 Octopus bimaculoides
ATATATATATATATATATATATATATATATATATAATATATATATATATATATATACTTATATGAATATCCACAATCATATAGACACGCACACACACAGATACATATATGTATATACTTACACATTTATGTATATGCATACTTATATATGTGTATTCAGATATACATCTATATATATATATATATTATATGTAAGTGTGGCGAGAAATCTACTTTCTCTGAAGTAAATTATGCACACACACATACAGATACACATACATACATACATACATACATACATAAATACATACATACGTACGTACGTACATACATACATGTGTGTGTGTGTGTGTGTGTGTGTATGTGTGTGTGTTCAACATTTATATATACATATATACATACATATATCTATATACATAGACATACATGCTTATACGTGTACGTGTGTAGAGATTTAGCACTTCAATCCACAATTGATTAATTGACAAAACATTTGTTTTGCATTTTTTTCCTGAAAGTAAATTTTCCATGTAATTTAAAGCAATCAGTGATAAAATTAGATTCCAGATTATTTCGACCTTCACAGAAAGAAATGTATTTCTTTTCTCTTTCATTCTCACTCTCTCTCTCTCTCTCTCTCTCTCTCTCTCTCTCTCTCTCTCTCTCTCTCTCTCTCTCTCTCTCTCTCTCTCTCTCTGTTATTTTTCATTTTTTTGTTCAATTTGGTAGTTGATCGTCTGGAATTTTTTAAATATTTTTTTCTTTCAGTTTAGCAATTTCTTTCCGTCTTGTGAATATTGATTTTTCAAACGGATTTACTGATGCACAAAACAAGATTTGTAAACTGGCCAATTCCGATCACTTCCGAAGTTGTACGCCCTGCACTGAATGCTGTTATCAAATCATCTTTGACAAACTCACTGACTTTGTGGGATCATCAAGTTTGTTAGGAATGAAGATACGAATGGAATGGGATTGGAATGATTCTTCCTGTAATACCATTGCAATACTAATGATGGTCTGGCCTGGAGGAAGACTATGTGCCCATAGTGTTTGCAGAATCTTGGAGGATGGTGCAAACAACACGGTTTTTCTTTGTTCTTGAAGTGTTTCAAATTGTGAATTGAAGGAAAAGTATGGACAGGGAGAGGATTCGAATGGAATAACATTCTGAAGAGGACAAGGAATTTGCATGAAACTTGGCGACGGGGAGTGGAGTAGAGACAATACAGTTTGATAAAGGGAGATAAAAAAGGTGAGTATGACTCCGAATGTAAGGGTGATCTGAGCAACAAAGAAATAGAAACCACTGTCGTAGTAACGGACGAAAGGGCAGAGAGAGAGGAGACGTCCATGTCATGTGGAACATCTTCATTGGAAAATGATTCAAAATGGAAATGCCTTTGAGTCGGTTTCCCGTTGCTTTATCCAAACAGGAACTAAACTGATAAAGACGATAACAAACTAATGAACTTCTCACTTTATTAGGCATTCCACTGCTTTCAACGGTGAGCTATTCCTTTTCAACTTTGTAGTACATAATTTCAGTCCAAAGGAAAGATTTGGGCGAAAAAGTTAAGTGTCTCGGTCATATATTTCTTGAAGTGCCATATTATGGCCAGAGCACAAAATATCAATCATTTGGCTGTTGTAGGGCATCGTATAGATCTGGTTATTGTCATCTTCTGGACGAGAAATGACCAGATCTAAATGGGAAATAGAGATGTAACATGATGGCTATCGCAGAAAAATAATTTCCATGTAGTGTATCGTGGGAAAATAATCATGACACAGCTTTGTGTTGATTTACCATTGTCTGTCATGAAAATGTTAAGCATAAGAGTGCATTCTAACGAGGCATGTGATATATTTTACTATGCTTTCTAGACTCTGATACATATTTAGATAAACTAAGGAGACCTGCATATCTTTCTTGCGTGAACCATGTA
The DNA here is from genome assembly GCF_001194135.2 of Octopus bimaculoides. Lineage (NCBI taxonomy): Eukaryota > Metazoa > Mollusca > Cephalopoda > Octopoda > Octopodidae > Octopus > Octopus bimaculoides. The sequence goes on from NC_068984.1 coordinate 77,751,104, forward strand.
CCTCAGATGCACATATAGAAACTTACACACACACGCGCACACACACACACACACACACACACACACACACACACACACACACACACACACACACACACACAAACTTACGCGTATATATTATTTATAGCTTTTCAGCTTCGGATTTAATCGTCAAAAACGAATTATCCCATACGTTCTCTCAAAGTTTCTAAACTTCTTTTGACAGCAATAATATATATGTGTGTGCATGTATGTGGGTAGCGAGGACAGAATTAGTCTCTGATTTCAGCTCTCATGCCTATCTATCGCTGCTTTTACTGTTTTTTTTTTTTATATTAAGTCCTGTCGATGGCAAGCTCTCAGAATCGTTAGAATGCCGGGCATAAATCTTAGTGATATTTCGCCCGTCTTTACGTTTTGAGTTCAAATTGCTACCGAGGTCAACTTTTCATTCTCTCAGGTTCGATAAATGAAGTACCAGTTGAGTACTGGGGTCGATGTAATCTAGTTACCCCACCCCGAATTCGCTGACCTTGTGCCGAAATTTGAAACCAATATTGAATCCCGTGGGTGGATGTGTCGATGAATTTATATTCGTTGGTAAGACAAATATTTGAGTAGAAACAGGAAGTGAGATGTCAAACAGTCAGAACCCAATCCAACACATCAAACTATAGTGACTTATCAAAAGTAGACATAAGTAATAAAGCTCGCACGCACGAGCACTAACGTAAACGCGAACCACATAAACTCTGATTACTAAAGCATAAAAGTACGTGCAACAACATTATAAAAACATTCAACACACACACAATTCAAACGTTATAAACTATAAATACTGGAGCAAAGATATAATAAGCAGGTGATTATTATTAGAAAGTGCACATTAACACGGATCAAAGTATTAATAAGGTCGCAAGATTTGAGGGAAAGGCTCTTACAAACGACCTGATTGACTGATCAAACGATTTCTCAAAACAAATAATTAGTTAATTAGAGAGTTAGTTAACTGAAAATAATAAAAATAACATTAACGGTCGCACATACATCGTGTATGTGTTTTGTTTATACGCTAATTTTGCTGCGGGATAGCGTCTAGGGAATTCTTCTTATACGATGTCAAGTGGTAAAAAACACCTGGATATCACAGGCCAAATGTTCTTTAACACTTAGCGTCTTATAGTGAGCTTTCCAGGGGCAAATTTGGCGTATAAACAAAGCACACACACTATATATGTGCAACCGATAATATTTACATCACTTGGGCTGTTTTTAATTCGTAAATTAATAACAAGAATTGAAATACAACTAGTAAGTGTATATCTCACGATTTACAACATACATTCATATATTACATGTAAGTTATATTTAAGGACTATCTCCATATCGGTTCTAATTTATTTATTTAATTCGATATTTATTGCGTTAAAGAGGCAAGCTAATAGAATCGTTACTGTACCGGACAATATGATTATCGGTATTTCTTCCGACTTTACATTCTGAGTTCAAATTCCACCGAGGTCCACTGTACCTGCTATTCTTTTATAGTCGATAAAATAAAGTACCAGTTAAGTACTGAGGTCAATGAAATAGACTAAGCTCCTCTAGCAAAGTTTTCGGTCTTATACCTATAGTAGAAAGGATTATTTAATATGATGCTCAAGAGAATTTTACCTTTAAAATCAAATGTTTAAAGTATCAAAGTAACCCAGATTGTTTTTATTTGAATAAACGTGAACAATCATGAAAAGGAGCTTAATCTGGTAACCTTCCTCTGTCAAAAATTAAATTTTAAAAAAGCTGGGATTATCAAGAAATAAAAGGAAGTGTTAATTGAAGAAGTCAATCAAGAATGAAACATGCACTGAACGCCTGACTGGTTGGGATCATACCACTATTTCATGCTTTGTTCGTGGTAGCATAGCAGTAAGTCGAAAACTTTTTGATTAATCGACTAAATATTTCGTTCGACTACGTAGCAACACACTTCCTTTCATAGCATTTATCCTCTTTATTGTAGATGTCTCACGTTTTATTTGTAGCAATGTAATTGCTTCAGCTATCGTTGGTGTCACAATTTTCGTGGAGATTCGGGAAGAATGAAAGGAAGAGAAGAAAAAAGTATCCCAGAATTCGACAAGTGTGCTATTTAGCCCTTGGAAGGATGAAAGTTGGCCGTTGGTCACGGCAGGATTTAAAATTAGAACACTAAGAGATAGGAAAAATCGTAAGGCTTTGACTGACGCTCTGACACTTCTGGCAACGTTTATGTACACAAAACGGCAATGAATTTTTAAAAAAATTAATTATGTTTTAACAATTGTAGCAAATTTAATGGTTATTGTTTTTACACCAGGTCATCTCTAATCAACAGAACTATAAACGGCATTCTCGTCGTGACCATTCCATATTTATTTCTAGATATTGCATATCATGAACTACACTGTACAGGATGACCTGTGTTTTCCTTTTGTAGAGATGGTAGAGTGAGATTTGAGAGAGATTAGGCTCCTTTTTTTTTCCGACAACTAAGAGCACTGCGCAGTTTTCAAGATGACAGTGTGGAATTGTGGGAGATTTGGTTGCTAATCTAGTAAGTCGAGCGACCACACAGTCATGAGGATGGCAATGTAGGTTTCCAAGGACATTGGATTGCTGTTTCCAGCGGGTCGAATGAGCACGCAAAGGCTCTCATTTAACTTCATATAATAACTTGGGTTTACTTTCATGTAATAAGTGCGGTTGGGTGTGGGGTTTGGGGTGACATTTTTCTTACAGCTCAGATATCAAACGTATATAAGGGAAGATTGAGAGCGTGGTAGTGATATTATTTCATTTCTCCTCCTTATAAGTGATAGGGAAGCCGAATAGAAATATTTTAGGATGATAGATCTGAAAAAATACATAAATTCTACCATCATATATAGCTTATATCAAAGTTCTTGAACAAATGTTTGTGTGTGTGTGTGTGTGTGTGTGTGTAAAGAGAAATTTAATCAAATTCAACAGTTCCGCCATTAACCTTCTTTTATTGGGCAATAAAAGAAATTTTATTACGATTATTATTGCTCTTCTTCTTCTTCTTCTTCTTCTTCTTCTTCTTCTTCTTCTTCTTCTTCTTCTTCTTCTTCTTCTTCTTCTTCTTCTTCTTCTTCTTCTTCTTCTTATTATTATTATTATTATTATTATTATTATTATTATTATTATTATTATTATTGTGGCTGTTGTTGTTATTTACTTGGGTGTGTGTTTTTTTTTAAATAACAGAATACTATGAAAAAATGTGATAGTGTAGAAAAAAAATGCTTATTGAAGATGGCTTGATACGTAAAACGATAAAATAATGAATAAAGAAAACTACAAGCCCAGTTGTGAACGTGTACATACATACGTACAGACATACATACATACGTACATACATACGTACATACATACATACATACGTACATACCTACATACATACATACATACATACATATA
>NC_068984.1:77754975-77755495 GCF_001194135.2 Octopus bimaculoides
TATATATATATATATATATATATATATATAAGCATGCGGATTTGTTTATATACACTCATACATATACGTCATTTATTCACACATACATGCATGCATGCACATATTTCTGTCAGGATATTCTTGTTCAGTCGCTTATATTCCACGCTCACGAACATATATATGTATATAACCACGTTTATGCGTAACCGTGTGTTTATTTGCTTAACTAAATTACTTTCGATGTATATCTCCCAGCCAATAAATATATTTATTCAACTATTTATGCTCATATATACACTTGTATCTGAATATATATATATATATATATGTGTGTGTGTGTGTGTGTGTGTGTGTGTGTGTGTGTGTGCATGTATGTATGTATAAAGAGAAATGTAGAAAGTGATGCACACATATATTTGTATATTATAAATATAGGTCTTCTTTTGCATATATCAGTCCAAGTATATGTATGTAAGCATTGATAGATACATACACACACACACACACACACACACACATACACACACACACACACACACAC
>NC_068984.1:77755828-77759953 GCF_001194135.2 Octopus bimaculoides
TATATATATATATATATATATATATATATATATATATGTTGATGTTTGGATGAATGCCTCTATATAGGCTTCTCAGCATCTATGTAAGTATAAATGCGTATATAAATGGAAATATATGTTCGACTGTAAACATCTTTTGAATATATGCATCAATATCTCTCTCCTTGATTGAAGTCATAATATTCGTTTTGCTATATGCTTCGTTTGCTGATGTGATAGATAAATATAATAGTTAGAAAGCATGGTTGAAAAGAAATGGTTGGCTTGCGTTATCCAAATTCCATCCTTTTACGTGTTTGCAATCTTAATGCATTATATCTTTGAAGACTACCATTATCATTTCTTGTGATTTGCATATTATGCAATAAGTGTCTCATTTGCTGTTCTTTCTGCAATTTCTCCAATAAAATAGATTCCGGTCTTTAATTAAGAAACATTACACTTTACTTTAAATTTGGGCAGCAACAAATGTTATTATAGCATTATAGGCTGAGATTGTGAAATTTCAAGAACGGTTTTGAAATGTCTTGTAATATACTATTATTATTATTATTATTATTATTATTATTATTATTATTATTATTATTATTATTGCCTTTGACATAAAATGTGAGTTTACAAAATTGCTATTTCAATAATTCGTGGCATAGAGTATGTAATTATAGGTGTAGCTAATGTGTGTGTGTGTGTGTGTGCACGCGGGCATTCGTGCGTGTGTGCGTGTATATAAATATATATATATATATATATATATATATATATATATATATATTGATAGATAGATAGATAGATAGATAGATAGATAGATAGATAGATAGATAGATAGATAGATAGATCCACAGTGTTTTGTGAATGTTTTTTTATTACTAAACAAGGATAGAGAATATAATATCTAAGTAAATTTATTGTATATATTAGCTAAGGTCACTTTACATCTCGTTCAGGGTTTAATACCTAGAGGGAATGCTTAGATAAGAGTATTTAGTAGTAAGAGATCCAATACAGTTAGATAATACCACTGACACGGAGCAGGCTTCTGTTTGTCTTCATCTGGGTTGTCAGTTGGTTTAGATATGGCGGGAGAACGGTTTGTGTAGGTGACGCATTAATCTAATTCTTGTAAGCTACAGAAATAAAATTTATTCCCATGATGAATTTTTTATTTTATTTACAAGCTGTTGTACTCTTCTTATTTATAAATTTAAAGGTGGATTTGTAATTTGTGTCCATCACACACTAAATATGATTTGGTAAATTCCAAAGTATGATAGAGAGGAATTGCATCGCTTTACTAAAGACTGGCTTTGGAACTGCATGGAAAGTTCCAATACTGATTTATTAACGCCGCTAAAAGTGAAGTTAGGAGAGTAAAGAAACATGTCTAAACAGTATAACCCCATAATTAAGAAAGTTATGATATCGCGACAGCACACATGTACCGATAACATAGTTAATTCATCTGTAATATTGGTTTCAAATTATGACACAAATCTAGCAATTCTAGAGGAAGAAATAAGTCGATTATATCGACTTCAATGTTCAAGTGGTACTTTCTACTATATGCACAAGGCCTGAAATTTCAGTGGAGAAGGCAAGTTGATTACATCAACCCCAGTACTTGTCCAGTGCTCAATTTATTGACGTTGAAATTGTTGAAAGACAAAGTCGACCTCGGCGGAATTTGAACTCAGAAATCAGAGAGAGACGAAATGCTGGGGAGCTTATTGTCCGGTGCAGTAATAATTCTGCCTGCTCGTCGCCTAATACTCCAGGGTGTCCATAAAGTCTGGGTACATGAGGATTAACACATACTTTAAGAAATTATTATTTCTTATATTTAACAGTTTCACCCTATAGAATGAAAAGTAAGGCGGCGAGCTGGCAGAATCGTTAGCGCACCGGACAAAATATTTGTCCACATTTACATTCGGAGGTCAAATTCCATCGATGTTGTCTTTCATCTTTTCGGCATCGATAAAGTAATTACCGCTTCAGCACTGTGTTTAATATAATAAACTTACCGTCTCTCCCCAACTTACTGACCTTGTGCCAAAATTTGAAACCAATATTAGAATCAAATGTAAATTTATCCAGTTCGATCCATTGACATTTTACCCATTCATTTCTTAAACTTCAAGAGGCGCAGGAGTGGCTGTGCGGTAAGTAGCTTGTTTACCAACCACATGGTTCCGGGTTCAGTCCGACTGTGTGGCGCCTTGGGAAAGTGTCTTCTACTATAGCCTCGGGCCAACCAAAGCCTTGTGAGTGTATTTGGTAGACGGAAACTGAAAGAAGTCCGTCGTATATATGTATATATATATATATATATATATATATATATATATATATATATATATATATATATATATATATATATATGTGTGTGTGTGTGTGTATATGTTTGTGTGTCTGTGTTTGTCTCCCCAATATCGCTTGACAACCGATGCTGGTGTGTTTACCTCCCCGTAAAATAGCAGTTCGGCAAAAAGAGACCGATAGAATAAGTACTAGACTTACAAAGAATAAGTCCTGAAACAAGTAAAAGAACGTCTAGAAATCCCTGGTCTGATAGCGCTAGAAGAGGGCCATTGTCAGCTCAGAATAAATACTACAGGAACGGAAGTGATTTCAACCGAACCTTCCATGGGTGCGCGTAGATTTTTGAACAATTATTGTCTTGAGTCCATCGTGAACATCGTTCCGCCATCTTCTTTTGTCCAGAAGTGGGAAGCAGTTATCTCTTTTTCGACCATGGCGAACTAGAAATGTACGAAAAGCAAAACTGAAAAGAACTGAAGACACACTTTTAGCAAGTCCTTACCAACTTTTTAAAGTAAAGAACGTAGAATAAGTCCCTCCTGTGTGGTGCGTTTGTATATCTGAGAGTAAAGTCATAATCGCAACCTGCGCCTTTAAGCCGGGTGAACAGAAGTGTAGAACACTTGCTTTTGGCACATAGGGTAATCAAAACTCTGCGGGATTCTTTGATCCCAGGTAACTTTGCCCTATTAGAACAATTTATTTCCCTTCCTCTGAGATCAAATCCCCACAAAGTCAACTTTGCTTTGATTTATCAGGAGTCTATAGCATAAGTATTAGTTACATGCATTCGGGTGGATATTATCGACTCTTCTCTTTTCCCCACTAAATATGCATCATAATTTTCAAGTTAGAAACCATTATTACAAATGGCTTTAAGGTGGCGAGCTGGCAGAATCGTTAGCACGCCGGACGAATTGCTTAGCAGTATTTCGTCTGCCGCTAAGTTTTGAGTTCAAATTCCCCAGAGGTCGACGTTGCCTTTCATCCTTTCGGTGTCGATAAATTAAGTACCAATAAAACACTGGAGTTGACGTAATCGACTCATCTTCTCTCCACAAATTTCAGGCCTTGTGCCTTCAGTAGAAAGGATTATTACAATAGGTCTTCTGTTTAAAAATTAAAGCTAGTTGTCTAGAGAGAAAATCAGTTCGTACAGCACCAGTAACATCAAAGAAAGTATGTGTGCTCTGAAGTCGTGCAAAGATTGTTTGTAACTATTTATAGTTACTAACGTTTTATCTCATTCTGTTACTATCCTTTTATGTTCAACCTCAATGTATTGATAGCTTGCTTTAAATAATATATTGTCTGCCAGAGCTAAACTGCTTTTGTTTTGTAACGCCTCACTGCTGTATTCTTACATGTTATGATATTTCCACTGTAAATGAGCATTTTCTCTTCTTTCAGTGCTTTATGTTCAACCACACTGCTAGCTAGCCTTCTATAAAATGTTTTCTACGATAACAAAGCTGTTTTTGTCTTTCTTCTTTAGGTTTCTTTTGTAAATTACAAATTTATTTTTGAATAATTTTGGCTTCTCGTTTTGAGGCAAAGATTTGCAGAAAAGACCATTTGGGTTCGATTTTACTGTGAGGGATCTCAAGCAAGTGTTTTTTTCATTTTATTATCGTAGATTTCGGTGGACCAATGCTTTTTAAGTTGAATATGGTTGACAAAAACTGTGTGAAAGCTGGCTCTATATTATGTGGAGGAGGGAAGAGAGAGAGAGGGAAAGAGAGACCGTGTGTGTGTGTATATGTATGCCCTATTCTCCATGGTGAGTGAAGTGTGTATGTATATATG
>NC_068984.1:77761404-77764072 GCF_001194135.2 Octopus bimaculoides
ACCCTACCCCCACATCCTCACCCAAAACCTACACCCCACCCTCACATATCCACACCCCACCCTCGCATCCCCACACCCAACACTGCCACGCCACACCACACACCACCAGACCACATAACACCACCCCGCACACACTAGCACTGACCACTTCCCAGCACCCATACCATCATCCACACACCCAAACATTACAGACGCACACACTTACACACACACACATCCACCCATCAAAGTCACCAGCCCCTATCCACATATTAAATTTCATTAAACTTGAACAATATTTTACAAACAATAAACAGTTTTCCTCAAAGTTCTATTTGGAACTTATTGCAAATCTGCACGATGAACAACCTTTTTGGTCTTCCGAATCGAGCCCAGTACAAATAGCTCGTTTCCATTCCCAGCCCTTGAACAACCAACATAGAGCTGTCTGTGAGAAAATCAGGGTTCCATCAGATGAAGCCCAGTTACTTTCAGTGACTGTACTTGGGACCTATTGATTGACAGTGCATAGCTAACTCACACTGGAAACTGAAGTCTTTTGAACTATCTGCGCAACGACTAGTTGCCCATTAGCATTAATGTCGCCGATTTGCATTGAATTTTGTTCGAGCCAAGTATCACATATTGCTCAATTGAAATTACTCCAATCAACGATCGTATTTCTACTTTGTATAGAAGATTCATGCATCATATCATTTTGTGACATATCATTATAAGCAACAATAAATGATTAAAAGGATGTTATACAGGGGCACATGGCTTTTGTCAAAGTATGACCTGTGACGGATTGATTTTTGCGTTTTACAAAGCTTGCAGTAGCAAACTTTTCCATCAATAATGTTACCACTTATGATAGGGCCACATGATGAATTGCAATATTCACAGGTGTACCTGTTCATAATTAAACGGCACCGTGCCAACCATTGTAGAATGTTGTTGAATGATTCTGCAAATTTAGTAATATTCCACGATTCTTCTAACATTATTTTGCGATTGAGGGTTTCAACTTGGGTACAATAAACTGCAGTGCCGCTGGTCTTCCGCGTGACATCTCGATCGATTTCCAATTCTAAACTAAACTAATTTTGGTGTGGTGTAAACTCCTTTTGGCAAAGTAAGTTAAATAAGTTGACTTACTTCCCTTTGCTTCTTTTATTAGTTATCTCCCCTAAATTTTCATTTATTTTTTTGTACGCACTGTAATGAAAATTTGGGAATCTAAAATTTCAGGATTGCGGGTCCGGATTCGGCCCGGAATGTTTTTAATTAACTTACGGAGTGAGCCTTATTCCAAGATGGTGTGATATGTTGGGCTACGGCCTCTAGGAGTAAAGTTGAAAAAGTGTGACACACTGACACACTGACATTCGCATTTATTATATTAGATATATGTGTGTGTCTATATATATAAATATATATATACGCATACATATATACATACATATATGCGTATAAATACATACATATATATATATATATATATATATATATATATATATACACATACATATTTATTATATACATGCATATATATAGATACATATGCATACACATGCATACATATAAATACATACATATACATATATACACATACATATATACTTATATACATACATACATACATACATACATACATACACACACATATATAATACACACACACACACACACACACACACACACACACACACACATATATCACGTCCTCACTTTGTTTTTTTTTTGTTTTTTTGTTATTGTTTTTTTGAACTATATATATATATATATTTATAGAGACACACACAGACACACAGACAGACAGACAGATAGATAGATAGATAGATAGATAGATAGATAGATAGATAGATAGATAGATAGATAGATAGATAGATAGATGAATGTTCGTATTAAAACTCAAAACTTTTTAAACAATGGTGATGGCGTGCCATCTGAGTTGAGTGTGCGTCACTGAAAAAAAAAAAAGAAGTAAAACTTTGAAAATCACTTAAGCAGATCTACATTGTCCTTTACACTTTACGTATATATTTAGCATGCACAGCGATGATGAAGAGGCTCCACTATTGGTTGCCTCCATCAAAATTGGGTAATCAATCAACAAACAAGTTGTTATCTAATTCACCAGACATCCTCCAATACATTTAATCATTTCTGTCCCGTGTCTGATTCTGCAAGATTTGTTCTCTTCGTTACATAACACACACACACACACACACACACACACACACATTTATTTCCTTATTAGCAACTTATTGCATAATTCTACAACTACTACTACTACTACTACTACGACTACTGCTGCTGCTGCTGCTGCTGCTTCTGCTGCTACTACTACTACTACTACTACTACTACTACTACAAAGACTTATTATGAACACATTTTTATTTTGATATTTAACGATATTCTGGTCCTTTCTTTATAAATCATAAAAAGATTAGCCACCACACGAATTGAGTGCGCTAGCATGTGTGTGTGCGTGTATGCGTGTGTTTGTGTTTGGATGCATACATTTGCATATATACATATACACAAATCATATATATATATATACATATACGTACATACATACGTATATACATACGTATCTATATATATCTATCTATCTATCTATCTATCTATACATATATATATATATATATATATATATATATATATATATATATATATATA
>NC_068984.1:77764349-77765450 GCF_001194135.2 Octopus bimaculoides
ATATATATGTACATACATACATACATAAATATACATACACTTACGTATGTTTATATATATATATATATATATATATATATATAAGCATGCATGCATAATGCTCTTAGCTAAATTAACTTTCGTTTCGTTAGTCGAAGAATTTCCTTTTTTTTAAAAAAAAAACAACAAAGTTTTCTTTTCGAAATTATTCTGTTTTCCTTTTTATCTCCGAATCTTTTAATCTTCAAACAAGTTTGTTACTGATCGTACTATAGCTTTGCTTCGCCACCCATACCTCAATTTATCTTTACAACACACTTGCTCCGATTTGAGCATACGCATACAAACTAACACACACATACGTATACAGACACACTTAGACACACACACACATACACACACACACTTAGACACACACACACACTTAGACACAGACACACACATATATATGTATATATTATATATGTATATTATATGTGTATATTATATATTTATATTATTTCTCATTATACTTGCACATACAAGTCTTTTCTTCCTCGTATAGATGCAAAACCGCTTGCGTAGACACCTAAAAAAAGACACGGTTAAGAGCGTGTGTATGTGTGTATGTGTGTGTGTGTGTGTGTGTGTGTGTGTGTGTGTGTGTGTGTGTGTGTGTGTGCATGTGTGTGTATGTGAACGCGCGCGCGTGTTTATAAAATTTGTCTACAAAGCTGGCTCAGTGGTCAGGCGTACAATAAATAACAGAAGTGAAAGGGAACAAATACAATTCTCTCCATGAGTAACATTGCTAGACATGTGCACGTACACACGCTCAACGGCCGAACAGAAAAACGCATAAATACACACACATGCATACACATACACGCACACACACACACACACATACACATACACACACACACATATATAATGTAGCATATATATAAATTATATACATATATATAAATACATATATATATGCATATATAAGTAATATCTATAGGTAAGTGTATAATATTTACATGCATATATATGCTTACCCATATGCATAAACAAACGTATATACACACAGTTCTCTATCCTCTTTGTATATATACATACATATATATATATATATATATATATATATATATATATATA
>NC_068984.1:77765915-77766792 GCF_001194135.2 Octopus bimaculoides
GGACGTCTGTATAATCATTAAAACATTTATTTAATTATGAAAATAGAAAGAAATTATACATTAATCCCAATTTTTGTAAGCAGTTGTATCCGTAAAAAGATATATGAAATGAACGTGCGTGTGTATGTGTATGTGAGAGAGAAAGAGAGATAGAGTGAATGAGTGAAGTTGTGTGTCATTGACTTACGTTGGCTGGCACGGCAAGTACGAAACTTTTGAGGAGGCAGATGATTGGGGTGATTTGGAAGATGTGGAGAAATGCCGTCTTTTCAGTGGAGCGCTTCTTTGTAGGCAATGTTTCTCGTTTTCCCTTCTGATGCACAAATGTATAGACTTTGTGGCCTGCCAACACGGGAGCATCGAACGTAATGTTGACCGTGGGAGAACACTTGCTCTGTGAGATCTAAACCAACCATTTGCAATGATTGATCCTGTGCCTTATTTATTGCCATTGCAAAGGAGAGTTTGATAGGAAACTTGTAGATCGTATCGGAAAGGGAAGGGACATTGGAGTTATAAGAACTTCTTGACCAGCGGCCGGTCCATTCAAGATGGTTGCCTGTAGGACACGGGAGTAGAAATTTTGATTATCATGCGGAACTTTCTAGGAAATCCTCGGAACTTTCTAGGAAATCCTCGGAACTTTCTAGGAAATCCTCGGAACTTTCTATGAAATCCTCGGAACTTTCCAGGAATTACCACACTCGGAACTTTCCATGAAGTAGTTCAACCTCGGAACTTTCCAGGAAACCAAATCCTCGGAACATTCCAGGAAGTCCCTTCCTCGGAACTTTCCAGGAATCTCTCGGAACGTTCCAGGATGTACCACTCTCGGAACTTTCAAGGAAGTAGTTCATCATCGGAACTTTGCAGGAAG
>NC_068984.1:77767548-77769265 GCF_001194135.2 Octopus bimaculoides
TATATATATATATATATATATATATATATATATATATATATATATATATATATATGCACACACACACAGGGGGAATGATATATATGTTTGTGTGTGTATGTGTGTGTGTTTATATATGACTACATATATTTGTATGAATATGTATTTAATATATACAAGTGTGTCAGTGTGTGTGTGTATGTGTGTGTAGTATAACATATATAGATGCAGATGAAATATCACACGAAGGATATGCAATCGACTGTATGAAAATGAGTGTTTGTGTGCGGGGGTGTGCTTGCGCATAAGTGTTTTCGCTTTGTACTTGCTATTAACGCATATATTTAGCTTTGAGTGCATATGCGTGTACACGCAGAAAGTCTCACACACACGCACACATAATGTGTGTGTGTGTGTGTGTGTGTGTGTGCTGCTATGATATATTTGCGTGCGCAGGTGCGTGTGTGTGCCCGCTTATACCTTTCGGAAGATGTAGCATTAGCTGAAAGTACGCGCACTCGCATAGATAGATAGATAGATAGATAGATAGATAGATAGATAGATAGCAGATGTAAGTATATACATACCTGTACATAAAAATATGTTCGCATATATGCCTATATATACATATATGCGCATGAATATGTGCACACACACACGCACACATACACACTCACACATATACATACATATGTGTGTATGTGTGTGTGCGTGGCATAATGTTCAAATTAATTAAAGATTATTTTACAGAATAATAGAAAAAAGGAAACTCTGCAGCTGAAGCGACTCGAAATATGCTATCAGTTTATGGGAAAGAATTCTTGAATGAAAGAACTTGCAGAAGATGGTTTGCAAAATTCAGAAGTGGAGATTTCAGCCTTGAAGATGAAAACCAAACAGGACGTCCAGTTGAGTTTGATGATAAGCTCCTTGAGGCATTACTTGAAGAAAATCTTGCACTATCAGTTGAAGAATTGGCAATAAAGCTTAGTTCAAACCATACGACTGTTCATCGTCATTTTCAACAACTTGGAAAGGTTCCTAAACTTGGAAAATGTGTGCCTCATGAATTGTCCGAAAGCAACCGCAAATTCCCAGTTGACATCTGCTCTTCTCTCCATTCTCGCAAACTCATTTCACCCTTTTTGGATAAACTTGTGACTGGTGACGAAAAATGGATCTTCTATTGAAATGTTAAACATCGTAAACAGTGACTTGGCAAAAGGGAAAAAGTTCAACCACAACCAAGAAGGGAACTTCAAGGGGAAAAAGGTTCTTCTCTCTATCTGGTGGGATTGCAAAGGAGCAATTCACTTTGAATTGTTACCAACTAATGCAACAATCAATGCTCAAGTCTACTGTCAGCAATTAGAACGTTTGAACCAAGCTTTGAAGGAAAAAAGACCCGCTTTAGTGAATCATAAAGGTGTGATGTTTCATCAGGACAATGCGTGACCCTACACTGCAAAGATCACATTACAGAAGATCGAAGAGCTTGGTTGGGAAAAAATTCCTCATCCACATTATTCTCCCGACCTTGCTCCTTCAGACTACCATTTGTTTCGTAGTTTACAGAATCATTTGGGAGACATAACTTTGGCAAGCCAGGAGGAGGTCGAAACTGACATTTCAGAGTTGTTCGCTTTGAAACCAAAAGAGTTTTACATTGATGGGATGAAAAAGCTTGTAAATAGATGGAAGTAAGTCATAGATAATGAGGGAAAGTACATTGATGATT
>NC_068984.1:77769392-77770357 GCF_001194135.2 Octopus bimaculoides
AATTTGTCAAAATATTTTCGTCGCTTTGAGACCGCGACCTGTTCACTGACAAAGTTCTGTGCTGCATCTGAGAAAGTAACAGTTAGTTCATGATATATACGTACGTGTGTATGTATGTATGTACGTGCACATGTGTGCGCGTATGCATCTGTGTACATGCGTATGCATGTGTGCATGCCTATACGCATGTATATATGTATATATGTATGTATGTGCGTATGCACGTATGTACTTATGGATGTACGTGAGTAATAGGGTAAGTGTGTAGACATTTGTGTGTGTGTGTGTGTGTGTGTGTACATATGTATGTACATGTGAACGTATGTTTATGTACTGATATGTGCGTCAGTTCAAGTCGTATACATGACTGTTACTTTGTTGAAGGTTGTATATACACACTCACACACTCACAAATATACGTATAATCTTAAAGTATACACGCATATACATTTATCCATCATTATACCTATACATATATACACACACACATACACACATACATATATACAAATATATATGACACTAATACAAGGATAACGGTTAAAATTGAAATATGCATTTTTTTTTATTATAACCTTTTTTTTTCACACATAAACATACCACACATAGATGTGCCTACACATACTCATATCTACACATACTCATACGCACATTCATGCACACACTCATATAGTCACATACAAAACGCACAACACACACACACACATGTGCACACACACATACATCTACACATACGTACATACATATCAAACTATATACGCTCATACGGTTATATATAACTACATATATGTATGTATTATGCATCTCAACATGTATGTATGGAATGGAATTCCACATTTAAAAGAGAGAGAAGGGTGACTATAGAGGGGTACTCCCGAGTGGAATCTGGATGTTACCCCACTCGTATTTACGGTTGAGAGAGGGTTTGTACTCCTGTATACAGACAGCTTCAGTGACTTGTCTCA
>NC_068984.1:77770367-77771915 GCF_001194135.2 Octopus bimaculoides
AGAGAGGGTTTGTACTCCTGTATACAGACAGCTTCAGTGACTTGTCTCAGCATTGCATCAGTGGGATGTGTGGATAAGATATTTAATTTAAGTCTCCAGTTGAACTCATTTGCACACAGCCAATCAGAGCTCAACTATCGATCTAGTGTCCACCTAGTTACGAAAATACTCTGGTTGAGTTCAGTGGAAAATGTGCGTTATAGCAAAATCTAACTGTTCTAAACAGGTTACTAGGGGTGACAAATGTGAAATTTAGTGTATAAAGTGAAAGGAAATCTGCTCACCAATGGTGCCATAAGTGTTGCCAATTTGTGTAATTTACTAGAAAATGTAAAAGAGTGTAGTTTCCTAAGTTTTTGACTGATTTTGTACAATCCTCATTTAAAATGTTGGTGTTGATCTGGAAACATCGTAATCAATATGGCGTTGTGTCATATTGCGCTCTCCTTGCTTATATCAATGGGTACATGCAGTATCACTAATCTCAGTCTGAGCATAGGTACCTAATGTTAGCTCCATATAGAGATGATGCTCAATTGATCTATGAGGATGATAGAGTGGGGATGTGGTACTTATGTGAGACTTGCTATGCTGTACTCACAGAGTGGCACACACCATTCTATGCTTGACTGGCTGTACAGTAGCAGTACATAGTATGTGGATTCTTAAGGTGAGCTCTGATTGGTTGTATGCAAATGAGTTCATTACTAGGGTTCGGAACTCTCGTGGGAGAAAAAATTTCGCGTCCCGCTAAAGCTCCCCAAAGGGAATTCGTCGGATTTAAACGAGGCGAAGGATTAAGTCAACCATCCATCTGCTTTCGCCTTTAGTTAACCAGTTGAGTATTGATTCTTTTCCCTTAACATCATTGCATATATTGCTATATCACTGTACAGCAGATAAAGGTTTATATGGCAAAAATAGATAGCAGAATAACATAAAGTATAAATCAAAGAGGGTTCACATGACTGTAACGATTCATTAGATAAGTAATTATCGATTATTGAGCGTAAAATTAATCAATAAAGCCAGTTAGTTAAAAACTGCTAGGATAAAATGTCTCCCGGGAAATGTTTTAATACTCGTAAGGATTCAGTAGTTATGATGGTTTAGTACCAGAATCTTGGAGACTATCAATTCCAGAAGCCTTCCAGTTGCTACTGGTTTTCATTGTGTTGGAAAATCCCCCCCCCCCTATTTACGCCGAGTTATGATTATGGTTTTATTGTGTCTTTTTTTTTTTCTCTCTTATTTCCAATCCTTTATGAGATTGTATATTACGGTTCCATATGTTTTCCGAATGTAATTGAATTCATATTGTTGTCGATGTTTTTTTTTTTTTGTTTTTTTTTTATCGTTGGTAACCATGCCTTTGCCAAGATCAGTTGTTTTCAGTTTTCCTCTTTCACTTTCAGTCAGGATCTAACTATTTTACTATTTGTTTCATTTTGCTATTTTTCACATTAAGCCTCTACTTTTCTATTTCGTTCTGTAAGAATCGGTACTTTCTTTTTTGTCGATTTCGCACTATACACGTGTGTGTGTGTG
>NC_068984.1:77771932-77773468 GCF_001194135.2 Octopus bimaculoides
GGGGGGGGGGGGTATTCACAGTTTTTATGCGTTTCATTGAGGTAACTTTATTAATGTTGAACCCAGTTTCTCTCAATACTGCCGTTGCTATAAGTAAATTAGATTATTTAGAGTATTGATGTTCGATTTTGCTTTAGTGGAAAGAATTTCTTGGAGGGGCTGCTTGTATTCAACTATTATTTCCTGAACATGTTTGTTTATTCGTAGCTTGCGAAAGTATTTTCGTTGATCTATATTCATTGATTTGTTATGGCAAAGTTTTCGATTTTCTTTAATTTTCCTGTAAGATTTTCGTCTTTACTGACTCTGCTTATTCTGATGTGATGTAAGTTACTACTCTCTTTTGGATGATTTTTTTTTTTCTTCTCGCGGCTGGATATTTCAATGATTATTTCTGTGTGGTCGTTTGTGGCTATCATCATTTTGTTTTCTGCAATTTTCGGTGTGTAATTTCTTTTGTTATAATGACTTGTTCTCTTCAATTTCGTGTCTTCTATAATGTTGTTTTCTGTTGTATGGTTTTATTTGTATTATGTGGACTCTTGTGTTTTGTATTTGTATATATAATGGTTTCAATTTATGCATTCTTCATTAGTTTGTAAGCTTTTACACTTTTATTATGCTGTCGTTTCTTATAATTTTCAGTGTGAATCCTTTCAATGAACTCTTCTATTTCTGTTTCATTAGAGCCAATAACATACGTTACGTTCTGAACCACTCTTTAAAACAGCGGTTTCCAAACGGTGCGCCGAGCGAACTGTTGTGCCGCGGAACGGTAGCTTCGTGCGTTGCGAAATTAATGAAATTAATGTTTCAAAAATGGAATAGCTACAAACTATAATAGTAAATATAATGATATAGTTTTACTTATGTATTATGCCTAGTGAAAAACTGGTTAACCGAAATGATCTATGTAATTTGTAAACAAATCTGTGTGTGCATGTGTGTGTATGTGTACTTGAAATCTAAAAGCTGAAATTAAGGGAAATAACTTCAATAATGTTAGTTAAACAAAAAGTGGCGAGCTGGCAGAAATGTTTAGCCCCTTGTGGGAGAAATGCTTAGCTGTATTTCGTCTGCAGTTACGTTCTGAGTTCAAATTTCGCCGAGGTCGACTTTGCTTTTTATCCTTTCGGGGTCAATAAATTAAGTACCAGTTACGCACTGGGGTCGATGTAATCGACTTAATCCCTTTGTCTGTCCTTGTTTGTCCCCTCTATGTTTAGCCCCTTGTGAGCTATAAAGAAACGTTGGGCGAAATACTAAGCGGTATTTCGTTCTGAGTTCAAATTCCGCCGAGGTCAGCTTTGTCATTCATCCTTTCGAGGTCGATAAATTAAGTACTACTCGCATACCGGGGGTCGATCTAATCGACTGGCCCCCTCCCCCAAAATTTCTGACCTTGTGCCAAGAGTAGAAAAGAATATTAGATAAACGAAATTTTGAAGCAAAAAAAAAAAGAACAGTACTGATGAGGCTGGACCTTGTCTTTAAAGCAACTGGTGAAGTTGATGAACATTCTAGATGTTTCTTTAA
>NC_068984.1:77773948-77776759 GCF_001194135.2 Octopus bimaculoides
ATATATGTATGTATGTATGTGTGTGTATATGTTTATGTGTCTGTGTTTGTCCCCCCAACATCACTTGACAACCGATGGTGGTGTATTTACGTCCCCGTAACTTAGCGGTTCGGCAAAAGAGACCGATAGAAAAAGTTCTAGGCTTACAAAGAATAAGTCCTGTGGTCGATTTGCTAGACTAAAGGCGGTGCTCCAGCATGGCCGTAGTCAAATGACTGAAACAAGTAAAAGAGTACACTTAAATGTGTTGTGAGTAAAATATGTTTGGGAAGTAATGTCTAGTGGGAACAAAAGCTGGTGTTAGAGATAAAAGAAAAATATTGTACGTGAGTTCCATTGTTACGTTACGTCATCGTTTTCCGTCTCCAAATGTATCTTTCTTTGATGGAGCTGTCGTGTATGGTATTGTTTGGTTAAGTCTGGCTACTTATGTATAGATGCGTAGTATTTTGTGTAACGCATCCAGGCTGCTTTTGCTTTCCTTTTGTCTGTGTTTATATCTATGATGCGTGGAGGTGGTTAAAGCAGCGGACTCGCGGTCGTAGAATCGCGGTTTCGATTCCCAGACCGGGCGTTGTTGTGAGTGTTTATTGAGCGAAAACACTTAAAGCTCCACGAGGCTCTGGCAGGGGATGGTGGCGAACCCTGCTGTACTCTTTCACCACAACTTTCTCTCACTCTTTCTTCCTGTTTCTGTTGTGCCTGTAATTCAAAGGGTCAGCCTTGTCACATTGTGTCACGCTGAATATCCCCGAGAACTACGTTAAGGGTACACGTGTCTGTGGAGTGCTCAGCCACATGCACATTAATTTCACGAGCAGGCTGTTCCGTTGATCGGATCAACTGGAACCCTCGACGTCGTCAGCGACAGAGTGCCAACAACAATATCTATGATGCAAACCTTGAACTAATTTATGATCAAAGGCTTTCCATCTGTAACTATCCCTTTATTAAGCAACAAAACGTATTAGTAATGTGTAAGTCTGTGTTTTAAATAGAAAGGATGTGATGTGTGAAGAATTTCGGCTGCTATTTCTACCCAGTCAAGCGACCACGTGTAGTTAATTATTTTTAATTGGGACATTGTTTTATACTTAGCATTAATTTGCCTTGTGTAATAGTTCTTTGTGTAGTCACATTTACTGTTTTCGCCACGGTCCAAGATGGAAGCCGTTTCGTTTTATTCGGGTGTAAATGTGGAAATTCCGGCTGTATTCTCTTTTTAGCTTTGTCCGTCGGGAATGATTAAAAATCATATTCCTTTTATTCCATCTCGCCATGGCACTTTTGCCATCAACTGGATACTCCAAGAGGCAGAAGTAGATTAGTTTATTTGGGGGATTAACTTTTGAAAGCAATGTTTCTCATGCTTGTATTACACGTGCGTTATATCAGCATTACATTAAACGTATAAAACAGCTTCTGCATAAACCCTGGTCCAGCAGGTATTGTTTTTTTTATCATTACTGTTTGTATTACTTGATGTTTGGTATAGCGTTGGTTTCAAGCTGTTTTGTTTTGTTTTATCAAATGGTAACTTGAGTTGAACCATTGAACCAGACGAAACACTGGAACTTTGCCAATGAGAGCCTAAAGAATTTAATATATTTCTGACTGGTCCAACCCGATAGATTAGGGAACACGTACGGTTATTTCTTAATTTTATTTATTTATTTGTTTATTTATTTATTCATTCAATAACATTTTATGTTCTCTGCCAGTTAAACGCCACATAGAAGAAATAAATTTTATATTAACTTATATCCGTTTTCAATCTTTGATACTATGATCTCTGTCAGAAACGTAGAAAGACTTAAAGTAAAAATTAACATTCTCAAAATTATTATCGTCAAAAAAGCTTTAGATCCTAACTAGGCTATTTAGTATTAATATTGCTTCCATTACCAATAATTATTTTTTTAATACGCCTGCTGGTTATTTGCGAATCTGTGACTGAACAGATGCTTAAATTCTATTTATCGTGGGAGCAAGATTTGGCTGGTATGCAGTGGCCGTACGCCTACTACTGAGGAGGTCCAGTACACTGAAATCACGTGAGTTAACTGTTCCAGCGCCCATAACAGACAATTCTCGTCTGCTACAATTTATTTCTGTGTTTTTACGCACGCTGTGCTTATATGGAAGGACCTCTCAAGGCTAATAACGATAAAAGATTGCTGTATGAGAAATTAAATTTGAAAATATTAAAATTAAAGGTGTACAATTATAAAATGTAATAAGTTCAGGAGTGTCTCGAGAGAGTATGTGTTTATTCCAGGCAAATAATTAAGTAATGACCGTGGAAAGATAAAGATTTCATATAAAATTGTATGAAGTAGTATTTATCTGTGGGCTAAAATTGAAGAGATGTCATGATTAATTTTAGTAAATAGCTAAATATTGATTCGTTCATTCAGGCTGTGATATGAGCGTTCATTGTTTTAGAAGCTATGCTATCTTTAGGCCTAATAGTTTGTAAATTTATTAAAGTTTTCAGTATGAAGCTCTTCCAATCAATCATTACCTGCAACTCTTTGTTCTGTTTCTAAAGGGCCTGTATCACCTGTGCATCTCCCATTTTATGTAGAAATAAGTAGCATGTTCTTTCAATCTCTCTATATATAATCGGTTAATTTTATTGAATTTTTATTTTCTATAATGCAAAACGAAGAGGTATTCTTAAAGTCTATATATTTTAGATTTACAGTTTAATATGTCTTTCTAAACATTATTTTGACATTTATTTAGTCCTTTGGTAAAACGCATTACTCGAAAAAGGTCTCCGTTTTGCTTGTGAAATATTCACATTCT
>NC_068984.1:77777015-77784515 GCF_001194135.2 Octopus bimaculoides
TGTGTGTGTGTGTGTGTGTGTGTGTGTGTGTGTGTGTGTGTGTGTGTGTGTGTGTGTGTAAAAGTTGTTAGAGACAGACATTTCATGCCAGTAGTCTTCAGCTCAACCAATTCACTTTATTGATTAACTATGTTTCATTTCATACATTTTGCGCTCAATAAGTGTCAATAACTAATCCAATGTATCTTTACAATCAGGGGAACTTTCTTCGATATCCTTTCTTCCGTTAAGTTATCTGTTTCTTCCACATAAGCATTTATCAGTTCTCCAATGATTGATGCGAAGATTTATTTCGTCAGTCTGTATAGACATGTTAATAGTTTGTAATGCAGAACATCGGTTGTCTCCTCTTTATTTCGGTTTTAGGAATTTGTTTTGTTTTGTTTCTTTGTTTCCCAGATTCTATTCTGACATCAATCTATCAAATATCTTTGAAAGTTGCCTAACCCACCATCTGGTTTAGCATTAGATGATGGGATGAACACATTAGAATATGGTGGTAGGTCGAAGCTGTTGTCCCACCTCTCTCTCAGCCTTCTCTACTGCTACTACTGTGGCTTCTACTCCTTCGCATTGGTTTAACTCGTTTTATATCCACTCGTACACTCCTTAAGGACTCATTTCTCTTCTTCTCGTAACCCATATTTTGTCCACTACCTCCCCACCCTGCACTGACTACTGTTACATCCACGGCTTTTTCTCCCGAACGTTTGACCTCTGGAACCACCTAGTTCATTTTTTTTCCTGAAACCTCTGACATGAAATTGTTCAACTGGAACAATATCTGCGTCAATCATAGAGATTTCAGTGAATTTATGAAGGTTATGGGCACAACCCTCTTTCCCCAGATAAAAAAAAATTAAAAATAGTAACCAGTACGAAATGATAGATTTATGATATTTATATATATGATTTTATTTATTATATTTATGATACCATTTATTAATGATAAATATATTCTAATCTCATATTAAATTAATTGCTCATAGTCGGCAACTGAACAGGTTCCTTCCAAAATTCGCCCAAGTAGAAGAATCATAGTGGTGTTTGAGCAACCAGTAACATTCAAAACTAAAACCTTCCGAAAACAGAAGAAATCCTTGAGAGTCAACGGCATCCATACCTAGTAGATCATGAACTCTACTAGGCTCACCAAGTTCATTTAAGGAGAGTTATACCAATGTTTACTTCCATACCAAACTGGTAGGGGTCTAGAGTCATAAAGAACGTTCTACTTGTAGAGGGTAGAACAATAGATATTCGGGTACCACAGCGACAAAAATGCTACAGGGAAGATCTGACTTTATAAGTTCTGAGTATTTCCCGGATATTTGAAGTGCGTTTTTCATAGCCATTGCTCATATTAGATAAGGGTATCATTTAAAGGGTATATTATTTTATGTTTAATATGAATAAAGTGATTTGACAGGAAATCCAATTTGCGTTCTCAACTGGGTTCGCGCAGAGCTCAGCACGTTGAGCCAATCTACATATTTTAACCCCTTAAAATTTCAGCAATATAGCAATAATCACCCCCACCTTCATACACAACAAAGGGTAATCGATAATGTTTCCTGGAGTTGTTTATATTTTTCCTGAATCTTTTTCAGTTTTTCTTTTTTATATTTCATCTAAAATTTCGGTTTCCATTCAAAGATGCCATAGAAGCTTCCATAGAAACACGAGAATTTATGCGTTGCTTTAAGTCAATTAAATATTTTATTTCTTCTATCTCTCTCATTTTTTTTTAAACATATTTATATCTTCCTTTCTCTTTTGAATTTGCTGGATTTTTATTTATTTATCATTTTTCCTGAGTGGAATATGATGTGTGGGGAAAATGTATTTATTAATAGTAACAATGTTATGAAATTATGAATAAATTCTTCACAACCAAAAACCATAAAGACCAAGATCCTCATGAAAAACACTAACACAAACATACACACACACACACACACACACACACACACACACACACACACACACACACACACACACACACATATATATATATATCCATCATAAAAGAATGTAATTAACGATCACTATAACATTATACCACCATAGTTATGGCGCAATTAATGTACATAAACAGATAATCATCGCTATGACAATTGCGATTCAACGTCAAATATTATATTATGCTCTTAGAGATGTAATTATATCTAAATAATTAACTTTTGCTTTATGCTTTCAGATTATTAAAACAAAGAAAAGAAAAGACAAACAAAGAAAAACAAGACGAAGAAAGAAAGAAAGAAAGAAAGAAAAAAAGGCCTTCACTGTTTATTAAATTCAGTTGCATGTCCATAATTTTTAGATAACTGTTCGCTGTTGGTATATATACAATATGCTTGCATTTGTACATGCGTGCTCATTGTTTGATAGTGTCTGCGATCGATCGGTTGTGTGTAAGTATTCGTGTGGCGAATTGTTTTGTTTGGAGAAACAATAACATTTTATATTACATATGTGTGTGTGTGTGTGTGTGTGTGTGTGTGTGTGTGTGTGTGAATGTATGCATGTGTGTGTGTATTTAAAAACACATACAAACATTTATATATCTATACATATTTATACACACAAGTCACGTGCGTGTATATAAGTGGGTGAAGTGTGCGTGTGTGTGTGTGTGTATTCATATGAATATATATATTCGGGTTCAGTCCCTCTACGTGGAAACTTGAGCAAGTACCTTCTACTATAACTACGGGTCGATCTGAGTCGATCTGGAATTCGGATACTGAAAGAAACCCATCATGTATGCATGTATATATATATATATATGTGTGTGTGTGTGTGTGTGTGTGTGTGTGTGTGTGTGTGTGTGTGTGTGTGTGTGTGTGTGTGTGTGTGTGTGTGTGTGTGTGTGTGTGTGTGTGTGTGTGTGTGTGTCTGTGTTTGTCCTCCATTAGCGCTTGACAATCGGTGTTGGTTTACTTACGTCCATGAAGGTTAGCAGTTCGGCAAATTGTGTCCGATAAAATTAGTGCCAAGCTGAAGACAAAAACTAACTACTGGGGTCGATTAGTTCGCCTAAACCCTCCAAGGCTGTGCGCTAGCATGGTTGCAGACTCACGACTGTTACACGTAGAGGATAAAAACTATATATGTATAAAAGTATGTATATGTGTAAATATATACATACATACATATATACATATATATATGTATTTATTTATTTATTTATGTGTTTCAGCCAAGTGGCTGCGGTCATGCTGATATATATATATATATATATATATATATTTATATTTATATATACATATATATATGACATATATACGCGTATATATATATATATATATATGCATATACATAGTTGCATATATGCATATACATAGTTGGTGAAGGCGCATGGCTCAGTGGCTAGAGCGTCAAGCTTTCGATCGTGAGGTTGTGAGTTCGAATCTCAGACCGGGCTGGGCGTTGCGTCCTTGAGCAAGACATTTTATTTCATGTTGCTTCAGTTCACTCAGCTGTAGAAATGACTTGCGACATTACAGGTGCCAAACTGTATCGGCCCTTGCCTTTCCCTTGGATAACACTGGTGGTGTGGAGAGGGGAGGTCTTTATGCATGGGCGACTGCTGGTCTTCCATAAACAACCTTGCCCGGACTTGTGCCTGGGAGGGTAACTTTTAAGGTGCAATCCCATGGTCAGTCATGACCGAAGGGGGGCTCGGCAGTATATAGTTGAAATTTATAGAAAAACAAAAGACGAAGACAGGTGCAACCCGCAGACCAGATCAGGGATCAAAACTCACAACCTTGATTTTGACCCAGTTCCCAAACTATTAAATCACCCCGTTTCACACACACACTCAAACACGCGCGCGTGCACACACACACACACACACACACACACACACACACACACACAAAGGTACACAAATGCACGTACGCATGTATATGTGAAAGTTCTTTTAATGAGTCGGTGTAATTCGGCTTACGCATTTCATTCACTTATACATGTTTTCGCTAATGTGAAACGAAGTTAACCGTTGGTGTGTTGAACTGGAATTATTTATATTCTCTAAAGGCGATATCTCATTAAGTTTGTATCAGATTGAGGTGTAAAATAGTCATTACTTTTCCTATGGTAAGAAAATTGCACAAAGAAAAGTAAACTAAACTTTCTGGCATCTTTACAATAGAGGAGTTAAACCAAGACAAAGTTTTAGTACGTTATTAAATAAAGCGGGCGATGTTTTAATGAACATACAGATGTACTCTACAAAACAAAAGTCAGATCTGCACAATGTTTCATAACGAAAATGGAACCAAACTCTTCCCTTGAAACCAGCTAATCACAATTTTAATTACATCCTTCGTGTAGAACAAATCATGTATGGTTAATGTTGTGTTACTTTTGTGGTCTTTCGGTATACTTATCTCCTTGCTCACTAACGACATTAACAGATTCGTGTCCTTTTAATTTTCTTTAAAGACTATGATAGTTTTAGCATTCATTTGGTAACGAAACTTTATGTTCGTTTGTACCACAGAACAGAAACAAAACCACACATACGCATACATATACTTATATATGCACACTTGTATTCATTTATACACACAAACACACGTGCGTATCTTGTGGATAAGACGTAAATGATATATAACACTGTAAGCACTTACCTAAGGCAGAAAAAGGAGAGGTTTTCCTAAGGGACTTGAGCCGTGCATATAAAGTTTTATCATTTTCAAGGAATACCTCAATATTTTGCATTTTTACATGAAATAACATTTGGCATTACTTGGGTAAACATGAATACAAACCTCGTGTCTAAGTTCACCACCAATTCCACCACAATTCTCATCTACAATCTGGGTGTAAGCATGGCTTATGTAGTTAAGCAGTTCTCTTTGCGTTTCAAGTTCGTTCTCAGTGCATGGTACCTTGGAGTAATATATTCGAGTCGAACTAATTTTTTTAATATGAAATTTGGGAAACAGAAACCATACATAAACCAACTTTACGAACTGTAGCTCATCTTAAATGGAAGATTTAACTCGCTGTTTGTCATTTGCATAAAACAAAGATCTAGTTCTTTGCTACCTTTAGCGGGATCCACTTTGTCTCAAGGATTTAGACTGAATTTTCAGTCTGTGAAACATGAAATCTTAGTGCTCTGCTTTCTACCTTAGTAACCCATGGTGTCGTAGTTTCTCGACCTCATCTTACATTCATTGAGCTCACCCGAAAAATTATTGCTTCTGCCCCAAAACCTTTGTAACTAAACCTTTAAAGATATTCTCGAGAATAAATAACTCAAACGCTGACCAATGTGCATCCTTAATTTTTCCATTTTTATGTTAGCTGGTACAGTAGTGTATACTTCATTAATGATGTCACATAAAGATCGAAATATACCTGTAGTTGTCTCCCGTTTGTCGAAGTAATTGAAATTAGTCGTGAGTCGCCCACGCGAGTTTTTCCTGGCTCCTCTATTTTTGTTTTTTTTTTCACTTCTTCCCTGAATTTTTCTTTGTATATCCAACGAAGAACTATATTCGAAACATTACACCTTTTTTAATGCGTCATCGTCGCATTATATATGTCTGTTGATATAATGAAATAGCTTGCTCATTTGCGCGATATGTTCTAACAATATTTACATATATTAGTATTGCCATTTCCTGAAATATGTCGGTGCCTAACTTATAAAGTAATCGGTTAATGTATTTACAAAACCAACAGTTTATTATTCCTGTTGTACCAATTATAAAAGCACAACATAACAAAATTTTCTTAACGGCCATGTCTATTACTTCAGCTGTTACATCAGTGTAAATTCCTTAGCTTTTCAGCTTTCTCCAGTGTATCGTTATAGTTATTTAGAATTGCTATCTCTAATATTAATAACCTATTGTCATTTATATTATCAAATATGATATTAGCTTTATTGTATGTTATCGCTAAGGCAGTGTGAGCTGGCTGAAGCGTTAGCGCACCGGAGAAAATGCTTAGTGAAATTTATTCTTCTTTTATACGTCCTGAATCCAGATTCCGCCGAAGTCGACTTTGTCATGCTTTCTGGATCGATAAAATAAGTAATAGTTGAACAATGGGGTCGATGTAATCGACCTCCCTCTCCCACAAAATTTCAGACATTTTGCCTATAGCAGAAAGAATTATCATTGGTCAAATTTTTAGCACAATGGGCAAAATGCTTAGCAGTATTTCGTCCGTCTCCACGTTCTGAGTTCAAATCTCGCCGAGAGATTTTGCCTTTCATCTTTTCGAGGTCGATGAAATAAGCACTGGTTACGCAGTGGGGTCAATGTGATAGACTCATCCCCTCCCCCAAAATTTCAGACCTTGTGCCTATGGTAGAAAAAAACTTATTTTTATGGTCATTGTTGTTTGTAATGAGCGAAGGTTTCTTGAAGAATTGGATCCTATCGTATTTTCTTGAAAGAATTTCGGTAAGTATTGAACAACCATCCCATTATCCTGGGGTGAAAAATAAGGTAAGCTTTAGACATTTGAAAAATATTTTATCGCTTGGTAAACGTTGTTTATTAGCGACAGAATGCGGTCATTTTTAGAGAAAAGGACAGAAGTGCTAGCCGCAAAGATGGTAGCAACAAATGCATCACAGAAGTTTTTTTGAAAAATATTTTAGAAACTATTAGCAAAAATAATGATAATAATAATAATAATAAAAAGTGTGAGGTTATGTTTTAAAAATGTAACAGAAAAAAAGTGGAGTAAATATTTTGCAAATAGAAACATTTACACACTAACATACGTAATTAGCGGAATCATAAAATTTACCGAAAGTAACAACAGTACTATGTTTTTTCGCTAATGTTGCATGCCAGAGAGCAAGCGACATGAAACATCTTACTAGTAGGCGACAAACAGCAAATATTATTCGCACGGTATAAGGCAGCTAACTGGCAGTATCGTTAGCACGCCGAGCAAAATCCTAAGCGGCATTTCGTCCAGGTTTACGTTCTAAGGCTGACTTCGAGGCTGACTTCGCCTTTCAAGGGTCGATATAATAAGTACCAGTCGAGCGCTGGGGTCGATGTAATCGACCTTCCTCTTCCACCAAAATTGCTGGCCTTGTGCCAAAATTTGAAACCAATATTACGCGCACGTGAAAATTTGACTATGAGCGTCATCCATTTAACTTTCCCCCAATTATATCTCATAGTAAAAAATGATCAAGAAATATGGATTGAAGCAATATGAATTATTTCATTACATGTAATAAAGTACATAAGTGGATAGTAATTATGTAAATATTATATATGAATTAAAATTATATCCACGAGGCGTAAATTAGAATATGTCTGCATGCAGATATTATCGTACAAGCGGAGCTGAAAAGTGCCTCGTTTCAAGGGTGTCACGAAAGGCCTGGTTGGAGACCCAACATTCCGAGTTCTTTTACAGGGCTTAGAAAAACTGAAGGACCGCTGCAATAAGTATGTGAGTCTGAGAGGGGAATATGTTGAATAAAATCATAATTAACTGATCCGCCTT
>NC_068984.1:77785875-77787918 GCF_001194135.2 Octopus bimaculoides
ACATATTTCAGTTGCGCATTTATGTCTTCATACGTATAGAATAGTATTGATATATTTGAATGGAAATATAGATATGCATTTCAACAAACCTTCAATTTGCTCGTTATTTGATATTTTTATTTTTACTGTACTACGCATGTACATTTCTCTCTCCCTCTCTCTCCCCTTCTCTTCCTTCCCCCACTACCTCTCTCCTGTGTTTGTCTCTTAACTCTCTCTTTTAATATGTAAAGATATATTCCTTGAATAATCCTGTCTTATTAATTAATTCGTTATTTTCCCTCTGGGAATTTGAGTTTCTTTTCTTCAAAAGATTATCCAGCTTTCCTGTATTTATAAACAGAATTCCAACTACATTGAATACAAATTGTATTACGAAAGA
Organism: Octopus bimaculoides; assembly: GCF_001194135.2. Taxonomy (NCBI): domain Eukaryota; kingdom Metazoa; phylum Mollusca; class Cephalopoda; order Octopoda; family Octopodidae; genus Octopus; species Octopus bimaculoides. The sequence goes on from NC_068984.1 coordinate 77,786,258, forward strand.
ATTTCTTTGCAAATCAGTATATCTCTCAAATATATTTAACTCTTTCAGTTTTTTTAGGTTGTCATAAATTATCACCATCACCATTATTATTATTATCAATTTTATTAAGGTGGCAACTGGCAGAATCGTTAGCACGTGAGGTAAAATGTTGAGTGGTATTTCGTCAGTTACGTTCTCAGTTCAAATGCCACCGAGGCTAACTTTGCCTTTCATCCTTTAGGGGTCGAAAAATTAAGTACCAGTTGAACACTGGAGTCGATGTAATCGACTTACCCCTTCCTTGAAATTGCTGGTCAAAATTTCAAATCATTATATTTTTATTGATAAGGGAGCGAGCTGGCAGAGTCGTTAGCATGCAGGATAAAATGTTTAGCTGTATTTTGTCCGTCTGTACGTTCTGTGTTCAAATTCCGTCGAGATCGATTTTTATCCTTTCGATCGATAAAATAAGTCGAGCGTTATTACTATTACTCCTTGTATTCTTCAACTCTTTTATGTCTTTTTTATGATCACGGATATGCCAAATCCTTTTAAACTACCACTTTATTGCATTCAGTATCTCATTAAATATATGATTAAATTAGATGCGTTTATCGAACTTAGGTTTGCATTTTGCGGTTCCATATAATATATTCGAGCTTTCATTTATTCTTATACGTGTGTGTGTGTGTGCGTCAAAAGATCCATACATGTAAACCCCAATAAATGTGTTGAGTGCCCCTCTTTCGTTTGTATACTCACTCATATATATATATATATATATATGTATGTATGTATGTATGTATATCATGAACTCTTCTGTCGTTAGACAACGTATGAGGGTTCGGCAATTTCTTACCGAACAACCACACAGAGGATTTGTTTATAGTGATCAAATGTTTGTGTTCACATAAGCTCACTCCCTCCATCAAATCGATATTACCGTTACAGGTGCATCATGTGCCACATATCACATGACGAAATGATCACAGAGCAATGTGAAGTCAAGTGCACAACGCAACGAACGTCTGGGTATCGAGCCCACGATCTCGCAGTCGTGAGTGTAACACCCTAACCATTAAGCCACGTGCCTTCACGAATGCCCAAGGTGCCACGCAGTGGGACTGAACCCGGAACCATGTGGTTGGTAAGCAAGCTACTTACCACACAGCCACTCCTACGCCCATGTTGAACATTTCCAAAAAATTTTGACCTAAGATTTATAAATCCATTTGTTTTGGTAATAAACATAAAAGTCTGTCAGTTTCTTTTAAAAATTTGCTCAATTTCATTGAAACAGTTCATTCTGGAATGTATGGTGTAGCGTTGTGAGTTGTTGCGTTGCTCAGGTAAATATTAAAATCAAAGGTCTTCTCACTGCAAACATCCCATCTTTTTGTTAAGCATATTGTACCAAGGAGTATATTATCCAAAACGTATCTTTCTCTGTTTTTTTTTTTGGCGGGGTGGGGGGCTGTATTTTCGAGAAGCTTGCTTTCCAACCATGTCGCCTTTGGTTCAGTCCCACCGTGCGGCATATTGGGCAATTCTCTTTCATTACAGCTCTGTGAGGACTAAAGCCTTGTGTTTTATATAATTGTCATTACTGTATTGATGTATAAAATAACACATACAACTCACTTATTATTGTCGTAGACAAGCAGAAGTTCGTGTATGAAACT
>NC_068984.1:77788501-77789559 GCF_001194135.2 Octopus bimaculoides
ATATATATATATATATATATATATATATATAACATCTTTCATTTTCCGCCTATCAAATCCGCACACAGGGCTTTGCCCGGCGGGACTATAGTTGGAGATACTTGCCCAAGAGACCATGCAGAGAAATTGAACACGGAATTGTGTGGTTGGAAAGCTAACTTCTTAACACACAGCCCCGCTTGTGCTTATTAAATATTTTCGATTATAATATATCAAATACTTCCGAAGAAATTCTTTCATGAGAATCTTATTTTCCTTCGATATTTAAAATAGAGAACAAAATGGAATATTATAGAAGGCAAAGTATACAAATACCGAAGCAAAACATGAATAGAAACATTGGTATGAACTATTTTGGACAAAAGTGGGTGAAGGAAAGAAAAGAAAAAAAACCTTGTTCTTTAGAATCGTAATATCGAACTGCAATATCGAACCGTAATATTGATGTGGTCAGGAAATATTGAAATATAACGATTATATTTTGCTGGTGAAAAACTGTGGAAACAAATGAAGAGTAGTAGGATGTGTAGTATTGACCAATGCTTTCTTCATTCGGTAGAGTTATTAAAACATCGGACGAATTACCTTGTATTATTTATTTATTTAGTCTCATCTCCTTATGTATTGAGTTCTGAACCCTTTCAAGTTAATCACTTGTCTTTTACCTGTGAACCTTCAAAGTTTAAAAGAAAGTCCCAGTGAAGTACTGAGATGAATACGAGGTCGTGCTGAAAAGTTCCTGGCTTTAAGGGTGTCGCGAAAGGCTTTCCGTGTTCCTTTACCGGGCTTAGAAAATCTGTATAACCGCTGCAATAAGTGTGTGAGTCTGAGAGGGGAATATGTTCAATAAAATCATAATTAACTGATCCTCCTGTATTTTCTTTTACCCAGAGCCAGGAACTATTCAGTACCCCCTCATATAATCCACTATTCTCTCCTCCTCATATCAAATCTTGAGCAGTTTGCGTAAGCGTAAAAATTAACAACAAACGTTGCGAACCAGAAGACGGCGTTTGGCATGATTTAGCCCAATGATGTAGAGTTATCACGTAAGAAGA
>NC_068984.1:77790123-77792109 GCF_001194135.2 Octopus bimaculoides
TATATATATATATATATATATATATATATATATATATATATATATATATATATGTATATATATATGAATGTATGTATGTGTGTATATACGTATGTATGTATACGATGTATACAAAGAGACAGGGGTTATTTTATCAATATGATAAGGCATGCTGCTCAATATTTCATACTTATGATTTTAAGTACAATTATTCACATACCAAAACAAGCTCTCGTGATATTTTATTTCCATACGAAGTGAAGTGATTGAGTTTCAGGATTCAATAAGATGAAAGTTAAGTTATGTCCTTAGCAATGAGGCAATTATCAATATAATCAATGGAGTGTTGTTCAATGGAAGTCAATATTTCAATGTTGTTAATTGCCAGTGTATTTCTTAATAAGTTCAAAATTCCCAAATTCCCGTTGTCAAGTACTCACGTGAAATCAATAACGGCTGAAGAAATTTTACAACTCTTTCTTTCTTTCTTTCTTTCTTTCTTTGTCCGGAATACACGGATATCGTCGATATGATACAAGTAGATCGATGACAGAGGTTAAGTAATTGGCAAAAATTTGTTTGAGAGTTTTGAGAGTTAGATAAGGGAAAGAAAGGGGAGAGAGAGGGGGGGGAAAGAAGAGAAAAGGAAGAGAGTTTTAACCAGAAATATTTGCTGTGGTGCTTTGACTGGAAATGGATAAATAGACATTTGACCAGGAAAAAGAAGACAAGGAGAGAGAGAATAAAAAAGAAAGAAAGAAAGAAAGAAGAGACATAACGGGAAAGAAAGAAAGAAAGAAAGAAAGAAAGAAAGAAAGAAAGAAAGAATGAATGAAAGGAAGAAAGAAAGAAAAGAAAGAAGGGACATAAAGGGAAAGAAAGAAAGAAAGAAAGAAAGAAAGAAAGAAAGAAAGAAAGAAAGAAAGAAAGAAAGGGTGTAAAAAGGAAAGGGATGAAAAGAAAGTATGGAAACGAGAAAAGAAAGGAAGAGAGAGGAAAGCATTAAAGTTAAGAAAGAGATGAAGGAAGATATAATGAAGGAATGAAATAAGAGATGGAGGGAAGGAAATAAGAGAAGGAGACAAGGAAGGAAGGGAAGAAATTAGGAATGAAATAGGGGTAGGAAGGAAGAAAGGAAGAAAGGAAGGCAAAAGGAAAGGAGGAAATAAGGGACGAATGAAAGGAGGAAGAAAGGGAGGAAATAAGGAAGGAAGGAAGGAAGGAAGGAAGGAAGGAAGGAAGGGGGAGGGAGGAAGGAAGGAAGAAAGGAAGGGGGGAACGAACGAAGAACGGGTAAAAAAAAAAAGAATGAAGAGAAGGGAAGAACGTTCGAGGAGAAAAAAGTAAACAAAAGGGAATAAACAAAGAAGAAACGAAGAAAAGAAATGACTAAGCGAAGGAAAATGAGGACGAGAAGAAAAGAAAGAAATACTTGAAAGAGGCGAGAGCAGATTTTCGAGAGGATGTTTTGAAGGTTAAAAGATACTACTTATAATGGCGACACCATCACTTGTGATGACTCCAACGGTAGACCTGTCTAGAGACAATGGCAATGGGAATTCAAGAATTCTACTTAACTGAAGTGAGATCAATTGCTGGGGGATCGATATCGATAGGAAGGTTAGCTTTCTTTTTATTTTACATAGGTTATCAGTCATTTACTGTTTTGTATGTGAATGTATGAATGTATTTACACACACAAACACAAACACACATTTGAAAGTCTATGAGGATTACTTAATACAGTTTTTGAAGTGTTGTGGTGATTTTTTTAAAAATTATTTTTTAAAAAAATGTTACGAAATCTTTTATGAGGATGTTACTAACCTTTTTGGGGAAGAAGTATTTTTTTCTTGTGTGTGAACGCTTTCGTTAAACCTTTTCAAACGCAGGTGCTCTTAGAGAAAGGAAGTCGTTATTTTTGTAGTTGTGGTAGAATTATTTCCGGTTTATTTTCGGACTTATGGTTTTAGTTATAAATATTCTTTTACCATTGTTTTACAATAT
>NC_068984.1:77793726-77794594 GCF_001194135.2 Octopus bimaculoides
GCCTTGTGAGTGGATTTGGTAGACGGAAACTGAAAGAAGCCTGTCGTATATATGTATATATATATATATGTATGTGTGTATGTGTTTGTATGTCTGTGTTTGTCGTCCCCCCCCCCCAACATCGCTTGACAACCGATGCTGGTGTATTTATGTCCCCGTAACTTAGCGGTTCGGCAAAAGAGACCGAAAGAATAATTACTAGGCTTCCAAAGAATAAGTCCTGGGGTCGATTTGCTCGACTAAAGGCGGTGCTCCAGCATGGCCACTGAAGCAAGTAAAAGAGTAAAAGAGAATATAATTACTGTATATTCTTAAACATAATTTTACAATCCCACGAATTCTCTGATGATATTAAATGTGGATTACTGAAGTTCACATTTCTTCGCACATTCTCGGAAACGGCAGTAAGATTCTTTTTATTTATCGGATTCATTTGAGGACTTCCCTTTTGGATTATTGTGAACTGTTATCTCATCAGCTTATACTTCTTAATTGATCTGTATGTATTTATGCAATTACTTATCCGACTTTGATTTGGGCACGAAAATTACACTATTATATGTATATATATGTTTTTGCATGTTGTGTTCGCATGCTTATAATGGCTTATATATGCCCTCTGTATTTAGATAGGTGTCAGCTTTGATGAGGAGTATTATTGACCTTGGAACTTATCTCTTTCAAATTAATACTTTAATCTAATCGCTTAATAAATTGAGCCCTACGTTGTTGTTCCTTGAAAAGAGTTCACCACTATAATTTTTCATTACCTATATATATAGTATTTGTGGAGGCGCAATGGCCCATTGGCTAGGGTGGCGGACTCGCGGTCGGAGGATCGTGGTTTCGATTCCCAGACCGGGCGTTG
>NC_068984.1:77795639-77796474 GCF_001194135.2 Octopus bimaculoides
ATATATATATATATATATATACATATATATATACATATGTTTGCACGGATTTGTTTTTGTCTAAGTACCAATGTGTTTGCTTATATGTATGTATGCTTGTGCGTATGCATGTATGCATACAAGTATGCATGTCTGTATACAGGCATGCTGTATGCATATGTATAAAGGATGCTCGCATTTACACATGTACACGTGTATGAATATACATATGCATGGCATATGCGCACAAGGGCGCAAGTATGGTAACGTTGCAAGCATCAATTTCATCACATGCTGAACTTCATGAATGCTATAAATATTTTGTCAGTACCTCTTACAGAATATTGTTATACTCCTCTGATTAGTCCTGTTTTTCTAGTTTTCTTAATCTCAGCTTCTCAACATTATTGGCAAAAATGTGTAGTCATCGTCTGGATGAAGTAACTGTAGGTTTCTCATCAGTTCGGCATAGAGGTTTTCTTATGTATAAATCTTTAACATTTTGTGCTTATATGTATGCATCTGCGTTTTTAAATATACGCATGTATATGTGTATGGATGTAGGTATTTATGTTTACATGTATTTGTGTATGTATTTATGTTTACTTGCTTGTCTGCATATATGTATGCATGGGTGTTACGCACGTGCGTATGTATTTGTGTACACATGTGAGCGTGCAACTGTGTGCTTGGTATTTCGCTTCCAGCTGATGGAATTCGGTGTAGAGAATCCTAATGGAACAGAACCTTTATATATTTTCAAGATATTCGAGTATATATATAATCGCGTTCAAGCATCTATCTATCTATCTATTTATGTGTGTATATGTATATATATATATATATATATATATAT
>NC_068984.1:77798283-77800155 GCF_001194135.2 Octopus bimaculoides
TCTCTCTCTCTCTCTCTCTCTCTCTCTCTCTCTCTCTCTCTCTCTCTCTCACTCTCTCTATGTATGTCAGTCGGGATTAATGAGCGTCTTATGTCCATGAGAATTCCTTTGGTTAAAGGAAATTATGTGACCTTGGTGAGTGTGTATGCTCATGTATGTATGCATGTATGTATATCGTAATGGGATCTCCGTCGGTGTCGACGTTGTTTTCGGTTGTTTGAATCTGTACAACCTAAGCGTGATTCTGTGGCGGAATTAGTGTAACAGCTTGGCAAGACTTTAAATTACATGTACTATCCAGCCAACAAGCTTCCATACAGTTTCCGTCTATCCAATTTCCCACACAGAGCCTGGATAGACCCCCGGGGAATAGTAAAATACACTCAAAATGCCACAGAATGACATCATGCCCATATAATTTGTGTGTGTGTGTGTGTGTGTGTGTGTGTGTGTGTGCGTGCGTGTATACTGTATGCGTGTGTGAGTGTGTACACATATACACATATAAATACATATACAAACCTACATGTATTAGTATTGGTTTTAATAACACGCACACACAAATATACATACATGCATATGTATATATATATATATGTATGTATGTGTGTGTGTATGTATCATACGTATATATACATATGTATGTATATGCACGCATAAGTATACACACATATACACCTCTACATATATAATATACATACATTCATACACTTACGTATGTATGTATGAATGAATGTGTGTATGTATGTATGCATTTACTTACTTTTATGCTGTAGAAACAATTACGTTTTAAATTCGATCCTTATGTTATGTGTAGAGTCTAATATATGGTAGTTTATATTAAATAAACAACGACTACAAACTGGTCCCTTCGAGGGCCATGCACGATTAAGAATAGGTTACGAAAAGGCCCTTTACTGTGCAACCGGCTGGCGTGTACGAGAAATCACACCCTGCCATCTTGTACCAGGAAGGATTTGTGGAACAATTTGGTCTCTGAAATATTAAATGACACGTATCTTGCAATTGGCTTGATCCATTATGTTTAACCTGGAGCTAAACAACTGCATACTAACTAGCTAAACCTTGAGCTGTTTCGATGTAGCAAGAGCACGGCATCACAATATAGCATTACCAATGTTATATTTTGAATCTCTAAAGTTTTCGTTCCGGGGCAGCTGAAAATTTTTTTCCAACAAATACAATAAAACAAATAAGTCAAATAATATGTTAAGTGCTTTTCACCAAAAGGCAACAACACAACACCTTATGTAGACTGCAAAATCGTGACTAACTTCGATTTTCTATAACTTCGTGATACAAACCTCACGCATAATAACTTAATCTACTCAAGCCATTGCGTCTACATCATTTATCAGATTGTTCATCATTCACTAATATTTTTTATTTACACAAGCTATGGCCTGTCTTTTGACAACAAAAGATATAATTTTCTTTTCTATTTCACCATGACTTTCCTGCTTTCAAAGTGTTGAGTAAATACCAGTCCTTCATATCACTTTCAAAGTCTTATTTCATCTAGTGAAACTTTCTCCTTTATTTACATTATGAGTTATTTCTCTGCAGCGGTTTCTAGAGAATATATATTTATTGATTCATTGCGTGAATGTGTGTGCACGTGTGTGTGTGTGTATGTGTGTGTGTGTGGCATGAATGTATGTATGTAATCTTTTTTAATCATATGAATTCTTCAGATACAGAAGAAGTTGGTTTCTAACAAAGACAAAAACGCTATCGCTGGAATTTCGACTACAGCAATTGCAAAGAGTTACTTACATGGTGAACTTAAGAAAAGTCTTGCACACACACACACACACACACACACACACACACACACACACACACACACAC
>NC_068984.1:77800509-77802883 GCF_001194135.2 Octopus bimaculoides
AGAGGGGAGAGAGAGGTGGGGTATTGAGCACAAAATGAAGACTACATGGCAAGGACAAGTTTTAACAAATGTGTTAGTTTAACGCTTAAAAAGAAAGGAGAGTGTTTTGACGTTTCGAACGCTTATTCTTCATCAGAAGAAAAATAGAAAAGAGAAAAAAATGAAAGAATGAGCAAAGATGGTTGGGGAAAGAGGAAGACAGAAAAAAAAGAGAAAGACTGAGTTTAATTTGAAGAAGGTTAATTAGCTTATATTTTCTAGTAGTTGGAGTATCTTTGTAGAGACTACCTCAGTGACTTGTGTATTTGTAGCAGTTGTTGTTTAGTCACACGTGAGACCTCGTTGAGCAAGGGTAAACAACAACAACAACAGCAAGTCCAATAGAAAAGCCTCAATGTGGTCGTTGGACCTGATAAATAATGCCCAGAAACATTAGATAATGCAGTACTACATACCCCAAACAAAACGGTATCGTCACGCATGGAATGGCTTTGAACATATGTCCGTTCGATTAATGAGGTTCGATATATGGTTAAGCAACACCAATTCCGCTACCTAGGACTACTATGAACGAGTTAAAGAAGTGATTCAAGTGGTCGCTCGTCCTGCTAAGAATAGTAGCTAAATCTCCCTCAAAACACACCCCATCGTCTTAAGCAAGATAGGACACAGTAAATAATGTTGTCCTTGAAATACCACGAGAAATTAAGACTGGATAGTCACGGTTGGAATGCTTTTGATCGTAGGTTTGTTCGATCAGGGTTGACTTGGGATTTAACAGCAACAACAGCTAAGTTCGATTATTTGCAGCTTAATGTCAGATCCTGATGAAACATTTATCTTAAACTAAAAAAAGCTCGAGAAACTAGACGCCTTATATTTTTATGTTAAGAGTAAGAAGGTGGAAGATGTGACAGGTTAGAAAGTGTACGGGAAACCTAACGCAAAGATCCGCAGTTCGAATCCCTGCAGTGGCTGCTAGTTACTGTATTTGATGTCATAAAATACACACCCCAATTTCAGCAGTGCATAGTCAGGAAAATAGATTTTAGTTCATTAAAACATATAATATAAGCTCAACTTCGCATTTTGGACCCGGGGGATTTTTTAAAACCTTATTATAAAAAAAAAGAATATGCATCCTATATGCCATCATCCGCATGTCAATGATGAACACCATTTATTTTATCCTCGACAGACTGGTCTATCAGCTTTTACAGAAATCTAAAATCAAAATCCTTGTCCTTTATCACTATCGCACTACGAATAAAATGATTCTGTCTTATCACTAGCCACCATCAAACAACAAACTCTGAAGCAGACAGTAACTCGGGGCTCGTGTATTAGAAACCAATAGTTTATCTATCCTATTTTTCACAACAGCACTATCTATTTATCTATATAGATATCTGTCTGCCTGTCTGTCTTCCTTCTTTCCTTCATTTCATTGCTATATATACTCGAATACATCAGCTTATCTTTCAGTTACTGACACTACATCTATCTATAGATCTTGCTATTTGCATCATGCCATTGAACCTATTTATTTGCGCCGTTATATATCTACATGGATGAATGGTTAATGAATGCGCTAGGCAACCATTAGATTACAGGTTCTCTTCCAGAGTATAGCATCATGGACAGGTATCTTTATCGTGATCTCAGTTCAATAAGAGTTGAGAGTAAATTTGGCTAGACAAACACTTTAGCCTAATAGACGTCTCGTCTGAGTCTTCGGCTTTAGAATCAGACGAGACGTCCATGAGACTAAAGCCTTTGTGGATGTGAAATTCCACAATCCGTTAACTCTACCTTTGATCTACCAACGCGTACTTCCTTCTTTAGGAACAGCGTGCTTCCGTGAAACGACGGCCGAAACAGTTGTCATGCTTCAAAAAGCTTACAGGGACGCTACCATAAACAAAACACATGTTTACGAGTGGTTTCCACGCTTTAGATATGGACACTCGTTGCTTGAAGACCAACCTCCTTCAGGACGACCGTCGACCTTTCGAACGAACGAAAACATGAAATTCATGAACTGATCTTGACGAACTTGTTGATATGACTGGTGTATCCTGGAGCTTCTGCCAACGAATTTTGAGCGAGGAATTGCGAATGAAAAGAGTTGCAGCAAAATTTGTACTTCGCTTGCTCACGGAAGATCAAAAGCAGTTATGACTGAATGCCTGTCATGAACTGAAGGAACAGTTGGAAGTTGATCCAGACCTTTTTTCGAAGGTCACCAGTGGTAATGGAAGCTGGGGTTATGGAATTTACAGCTGTGGTAAAAGTTAAGAAAAAATTGATGGAGGCGTTAAAAGGCATCACTTCGCAAAAGTTCCAAGTGTTGCAGAATTGCCTGGACCGATGC
>NC_068984.1:77804279-77805681 GCF_001194135.2 Octopus bimaculoides
TGTGTGTGTGTGTGTGTTTGTGTGTGCAGATACTTATCACTATATATCTTTAAGCTTGAGGCTGTAAAAAACGGTATCTGTGTTTGTTTGTTTTTTTTTAATTTAGCTATAGATATCAATCGCTGACCGTTGGGGTCAAGTACGGCGTTTGGATTCTTTCAAGGTGTTGTCCCAACATCGCTGCAGTCATTACTAAATGCATGAGTATGTGAGTGTGTGTGTATATATTGGGTCATCCCATAAATAATGCGGTTTTTTTCAATTGCATGAACGAAAAGTCGGAGGAGGACGGGATAAACTACTTACATCAACTTGCTATAAAAGGAGGTAGTAATTTCACCTTGTCCTTATTCTTAGTGCAATTTTTGAAGAGTGCAGTTCGATTTTAACAGTTATTTTTTCAAAGCTATAAGGGAGGTGACAAAGGAGTATATCTGGCATATTTTGCTTCATGAGTTCAATGAAAGCAACAACGTAAAAGAAAGTGCAAGGAATATTAATGCAGTATATGGGGATTGGACAATAAGTGTAAACCAGTTTCAACGGTGGTTCCAGAAATTTCGATCTGGAAGATTTGTAGAGCTTGGCGAAGACGTTCTGTACACCCTGGTGGAACAAAATCCCATCGTAACTGTTGAGGAAGTAGCAGATAAGCTTAGATTTGATCATTCAACCATTCATCGACACCTGCGTACCATCGGAAAAGTCAACAAATTGGATCAATGGGTTCCTCACAAACTTTCTAAATTTAATCGCACGCAGAAAGTGAATATGTACTCTTCTTTGCTGTCACATTTCACAAATGAACCTTGTTTGGACCGAATAGTGACTGGTGACGAGAAATGGGTTCTCTATAAAAGTATGAAGCATCGACGACAGTGGGTAAGGAAAGGCACCACAAGCTGAAGAAGGTCTTCATCCATGTAAGATGCTGTTATCGGTTTGGTGAGATATGAAAGATTTGGTCCACTTCGAACTTTTAAACCCAAACCAAACAATAACAAAGGAGATCTACTACGAGCAGAAGAAAAACGACCATCTTTGGTTTAAAGACGAAATGTGTTCTTCCATCAGGATAATGCTCGGCCACATACAGCGAAGATGACATTCCAAAGGCTGGAGAAGATTCAATGAGAAGCGATGCACCACCCACCATATTCGCTGGACATTACCCCATGTGGTTATTATTTATTCCACAATCTTAAAAATAATTTGCACGGAAAAAATAGGAATTCTGTAGACGAAGTCAGAGCTGTACTGGAGGAGTAATTCTTGTTACAGTCAGGTGAATTTTAGAAAAGGACTACCACATAAAAGGATTGTACATTTTAGATTAAGAAAGAACTTTGTTTATTTTAATTTTCAAAACTAAAAGATCATTATTTTGGATGGCACAATATAT
>NC_068984.1:77806560-77809799 GCF_001194135.2 Octopus bimaculoides
TATATATATACATATATATACTTATATATACATACACATGCATATACACGCACACATACATTTGTGTGTGCGTGTGTTGTGTTTTCATGTGTGCGTTGTGTATGTGTGCGTCTGTATGTTCGTATATGTACATTCTGTATAGACTTTAACACTTTCCTTTCATTATACAAAAGACCATCACGAATAATTATAATAAATGTTAACATCGCCCTATACCCACCCATCACAAACAAATAGTCAATGTATTGATATTAGTAAAGGAATAATTTCGCAAATTAATTAGCAATACTAATAATTGAACTTACAAGTAGGGAAGCTGAAAATATATAGAACTGCTGAATATTACTCCGCTACATAACATTAGTACATTTTTTGTTTTCATCTATTCTAGAGGAATGGAAATATTTAAGCTGGCTTTGAGTTCAGTTCCATGGTACGTTGCCTAGGGTAAGTATCTTCTACTTTGCTCCCGGAACGAATGCCTTGTCATGGAATTTAGTAGATTGGAACTCTGTGGAAATCCACCATATACATACATGCATGGATACATACATACATACATACATGTATATGTGTCTGTGTATGTGTGTGTGTGTGCATGTATGTGTGTGTGTATGTGTGTTTTCATGTATGTGTGAGTGTTTTTTGCGTTTGTGTTTATGTTCCCCAGCGCTTGACAACCGCTAATGAATTGCTTGTGTCCTCATAATATAGCGGTTCAGCAAAACATACCGATACAATAAGTATCAGACTTTAAGATAAGTACCGGTGCAATCTGTTCGACAAAAACTTTTCAAGGCACCACCCCAGCGTGGCTGCAGTCCAATGACTGATACAAATACAAGACAACTGGTCGATTATACGAAGCAATTATTTGTCGTAAGTAATGAGGTGGTTACAAAGTTTGTTCAATTAGTGTGGTTCGAACCCGAAATACTGAAGAATGGAACTAATGTAGCTGTCCAGCGATTTATTTGCCTCTCTACTATATGTTTGCGGCCATGTTGGGGGACCTCCTTGAAGGGTTTTAGTCGAACAAATCGACCCTAGTACTTATTTTTAAAATGTCTGGCACTTATTTGACCTGTCGTTTTCGGTAGATTTCTAAGTTACGGCTACGTAAACAAACCAATACCGGTTGTCAAGCGGTAGATTTGAACAGACACAAACATAAAGACACGTGCATACATACATACATACATACATACATACATACATACATACATACATATATATATATATATATATATATATATATATATATATATATATATATATATATATATATATATATATATACATACAGACGTATATATATAACTGTTCCCGTCTACCAAATCCAATTACAAGACTTTGGTCGACCTGTGGCTATTATAGAAGACACTTGCCCAAGATTCCTCACAAAGGAACTAAACCTGGAATCATGTGGTTGGGAAGCAAACTTTTTGCTGCACTGCAATGCCTGTGACTAACAAACTTTCAAAAAAGTTTTATTGTTGTTGTAATTTGTTTCTCCGCTGATGCTTGCAAAGTTGTTGCAGGCATGACCGCTATCCCATTTCCAAGAATAGCGTATCTGGGACAACATTACCCATTTTAAAAAGCCCCTTGTTTATTAAGCATGGGTAAAAATCGAAGGAGATTTCACTGCTAATTTTTGCAAACTTGTTGACCGTGAAGCAACATTCTCAAGAAGTGGTGTGAAGGTGCGCAACCTAGTGGTTAGAGTGCTAGGCTCATAATCGTAGTCGCGGGTTCGATTCCGGGACCGGACGAGCTGTTGATTTCTTGAGCAAGAGACTTTCGTTTCACATTGATACAGTCCATTCAACTGAAAATGAGTACCAGCAACAGTTGGGGGTGAGATTAACCCTGCAACGAATTGGGCTACACGTTCAAGGTTGGAAAGTGTTGTCCTCTTAAACATTTGAACGCTATATAAATCGCGATAAACTCCCGGCCTAACGAACCTACACGCTCAAGAATGACTTCATAGTGCTTGCTGTTGTTTCAGCGCCAGAACTCTGATCAAGCAGACCTCTAATCAGAGCTGTTCCAGTCGTGACCAACCTGTTTCTTTCATAGATTTTTTAGGAACTGTATAAAAAGTACTTGATTACCCAATACGCCCGTCTATTTTATTTACGCTGGTAGGCTATGATTCGACGAATATTTAGCCGCCCTTTCTAACAGATTAAGCAACCACGTACTGGCTCTTTTGTTACTTCGTGTTCTTGTATATTTAGTGTTGCACGAGCATATATTCGATCAACAACATTCTAGTAGTAGTCATTCCGTCTTTACATAGTTAAAAAAAAGAGACAGACAGAAAGAGTTTTGTGTATCTAATACTTCAATTTAAAACGACTGTATAATTCATTGAGAACTTATCTGCGATTTGCAACAGGTCGAATGGCCACGAAGTGCTCTCCCACGTTATGATAACGAGGTTGTCTGTTTATGTGCGTGCGTGTGTGTGTGTGTGTGTGTGTGTGTGTGTGTGTGTGTGTGTGTGTGTGTGTGTGTGTGTGTGTGTGTGTGTGTGTGTGTGTGTGTGTGTGCAGGCATGGTTATGGCTACGTTGTTAAGAAGTTCGCTTTCGAACCACATGGTTTTGGGGTTCACTCCCACCGCGTGACAACTTGAACAAGTATCTTCTAAGATAGCCTGGCGCCGACCAATAGTTTGTGAATTAGTTTGTGAATTTAACGGAGGGAAATTATGTAGAAGCCAGTCATTCGTGTATACATGTATATGTGTGTATGTGAATCTTAGTGTTTGACCCTACAGCTGTAGAGTAAGTACCCGACTTAATGTGAGAACTAGGAAGCAATTTGATTGACTAAAACCCTTAAAGACAGTGCCCTTGCATAGCCTCTGTCGAATGACGGAAACAAGTATATATATATCCGCGTAGTCTTGAGTGTCGGAAGAAAGAGTCGTAATTCGTCTTAGGGCCTTATGTTCCTACGAGCAAAACTCCGAGTTGCTAGAAATTGACTCTACCAAAATAAAAATAATACAAGCATATACACGCTGTATACAAAGTACTTTATAAAATGTGACTTACCTGTATATGAAATACCAATACTCCAAGAAGTAGAAGGCAGAAGTTCGACATGGTTATATGAATACTGTCAATTTTAGGAAACATTCTTGCTATTTAACGGCAAATAAAGCACAAAATTCGGTTTTCCGGGTACTTATCTATATATGCATATATATATATATGTTTATAT
>NC_068984.1:77811776-77812252 GCF_001194135.2 Octopus bimaculoides
TCCTTCTTTCGTTTCTTCTTTGGCCGCCGCTGCGGCTGCTGCCGCTAATACCAGTGCTGCTGTTACTACCGCTGCTGCTGCTGCTGCTGCTGCTGTTATTGCTGCTACTGTTACTACAGCTGTGGTTACTGCTGTTGTTGTTGTTGCTGCTGCTACTGCTGCTGTGGCTGCTGCTGCTGCCACTGTTATTATGGAAGCCGGTAAGTGATTGTGTTTGCTGCTGTTACCGCTGTTGCTGCTGCTGCTGATGATGATGGTGATGACAATGATGATGACGATGATGTATTGTTGATGGTCACAGGGTGATATGTGGCAGTGATGACGATAGTGGGAATATCATGGTGGTGGTGGTGGTGGTGGTGACAATTTCGATGACAAGCAACGGTATCAATGATGACTTAGGTGATGGTGGTGATGGTGGTAGTGGTGGTGGTGAGTGTAGTAGTAGTAGTAGTAGTAGTAGTGGTGGAGGTGGT
>NC_068984.1:77812262-77812889 GCF_001194135.2 Octopus bimaculoides
AGAGAGAGAGAGAGAGAGAGAGAGAGAGAGAGAGAGAGAGAGAATAAGGGTGAGACAGAAAGAAGTAAGAGGAGGAAGGGGAAGCAGGAGGGGGAGGGCAGCGGACGGAGGTGTTTTCCAAAAGACCACGAGCATGCTTCAATGAGGACGGATGAGGTTTTGTACGGATAATGTTTTACTGACGGATAATAGCTTTGTTGGTTCCGTTACTGCTGTTGTTGGTGTTGGTGGTGTTGTTGCTGCTGAGTTAGCCGCTGCAGTTTGTTGTTGCTGTTGTTGTTGCTGTTGTTGTTGCTGTTGTTGTTGTTGTTGTTGTTGTTGTTTCATGATTAAGCTATGATGATGATGGTGGTGGTAGTGGTGGGTTTGTTCTTACTCGGAAATGTTTCACATGTTTCCAGTGTGGCTGGAGGTGGGGAAAGAGATGTGAGTTGATAGCACTTGCTGATACTCTGCCTGTAGTAGTTGTAGTTGCTATTGCGATGTTGCTGTTGTTGTTGTTATTGGTTGTAGTGGTGGTGGTTGTAGTGGTGGTAGTGGTAGTGGTGGTGGTAGTGGTGGCGGTAGTGGTGGTGGTGGTGTTTGTGTTTGCTTTTCCTGAAAGAATTTTTTTGGGTAGTTATTTTT
>NC_068984.1:77813688-77819321 GCF_001194135.2 Octopus bimaculoides
TGTGGGGGATTGTGATGACGATTGGGGTAGTAGCGGTAGTTTTAGTGTGGTGCTAGTGGAGTGGTAGTAGTGGGTGTGTGTTAGTGGTGGTGGTGACAGTTGTGATGACAGAAACAGTAGTATCAATGGTGACGTTCATGGTGTGGTGGTGGTGGTGGTGACAGGGGAAGTTGTGTTATTGTTCGCGGTGGTGGCGGTTATGTTAGTGGTAGTGGTAGTTGTGGTGAAGTGTAATACTGGTGGTGGTGATGGTAGTGGTGGTTGTAGTATAGGTGATGGCAATGGGGATGTTGTGGTTGTTGTTGTTGTTGGTGGTGGTGGTGGTGATGGTGTTGTTTCTGCGGGTGGAGTTAGTAGTTATGTTTTTAGGGTGGCGGCGGCGGTGGCGGCAGTGGTAACAGTACTGTTATTGCTGAAGTTGTTTAGCCCCAAGCCAGCCATGATCTAAACAGACCTTTGATAATAAAAAAGACATTCCAGCCATGACTATCACTATTCCTTATTTTTTTTTTAGAAACAGTCTCTCTCTCTCTCTCTCTCTTTCGCTCTCCCTCTTTCCCTCTTTCTCTTTCTCTCTCTCCCGAACTACACTATCCAAGATGTCTTTGCTTTCTTTCAAGGCTAAAGGGTGTGATTTGAAGTAGATTTGGTTGCTAGTTCTTGCCGGTGAAGAGACCTCGAACCACGAAAAGGTACTTTCTTCTCAGCATTACTTATAGACATAACGACGGTGGTATGGAAGAATTTGGCGGTATGTTTGTTGTACGGGCAGGAGTAGCAAATGCGGTGGTGATGGTGATGGTGATGGTTGGGTTGGGATCATTGATAGTTTTGGTGGTGGTGGTGGTGGTGGTGGTGGTGGTGGTAGAGGGATCAGTGGTTAGGGTTGAGTTGCTAATGGCGATAATATTTGTGATGACGGTAGTGTTGATGATGATTATGATGATGTTGATAACGATAATGATGATGATGATGATGATGATGATGATGATGATGATGATGGTGTTGGTGGTGATGGTGGTGGTAGTGGTGCTGCTGCTACTACTGCTGGTTTGGTTTATAGTGACAATGATAGTGATAACAGTGATAGTAGTAGCAGTAATGATGATGATGATGGTGATGATGACGATGACGACGACGATGATGATAATGATGATGATTGTGGACTTGATGCTGGTGCTGTTGGTAGCAGCTTTGGTGGTGGTGGTGGTCGTGAGGGTGGCGGTGGTGGTGGTATTAGTGGTGGTGGTGCTAGCTGTAGGGCTGGTTGGGGTTTGACTAGTCGTGTTATTTGCTTATTGTAATAATGTAGTTAGCAGTCGTTGATCAGTGTCGGGTATTGGTGCTGTTCGTTGGGTGTAGATGGCTATCGATGTTGAATAAAACATCTCCAATATCAACAATGACAGCTACCAACAACAGCGATATATTTGCAATAGGATGGGATGGAAGGAGATCGGCAGTAATCGAAATTATTGATTAATTGCACCTGCTTAGTAATTATTATAACAAACCTGAAAAGATGAAAGAAAATATTTGACACGGGTAGAATTTGAACTAGGGAACATCGAATTACTGTAAAGAATTTAGTCCAGCTGCATACCATTTCAACGACCCAATAATAATAATAATAGTTTCTATCATAAGCATAAGGCTTATTTGAGTGAAGGAACTGTCGATTATATCGATAACAGTAATTGGCTAGTACTTTCATCGTCCCTGAATGTATGAAAGACAGTTCATCTTGGCAGAATCGATCCTGCTAACCTTTGCTCTCGACCGAACTGTGATAATAATAATTCTTTCCACTTTAGGCACAAGACTTGAAATTTTGTGGGGTAGAGAGGCGAGTACATCGACCCCCAGTGCTGAACCGGTACTTATTTTATCGATCCGGAAAGATGAAAAGCAAAGTTAACCTCGACGGAATTTGAACTCAGAATGATGTAATGACGGACGAAATGCCACTAAGCATTTTTTTCCGGCATAGTAACGTTTCTTTCTACCAAATGGTTTCAAATTTTGGCACACACCCAGCAATTTCAAGGAGAAAGTAAGTCGATTACATCGACCGTAGTTCTCAGCTGGTACTTATTTTATCGACCCAGAGAGGGAAAAAAGCAAAGTCGACCTCAGTGGAATTTGAATTCGGACCTTAAAGAGCCAGGAGAAATACATTAAGCCTGACACGAAAATTACTCTTCCAGCTCATTCCAGCTTTGGTTTCTAATTGTGGCACAAGGCCAGCAATTTTGAGGAGAAGGTGCTAGCCGATTACATCGACCAACACCATCAACGCCACCACCACCACCACTAAAGGATAAAATGCAAATTAACCAAGGCGTGATTTGAACTCAGAACATAAAGTGTCGAAAGGAAAACTGACAAAGGGAGCCTTGTTGCATCAGTACAATGCTCCAGCACACAAGTCCTTACTTTCTATGGTTACTGTGCGTGAGTGAGGCCTTGAACTGGTTGATCGCCCGCCCATTTGTCCTGATTTGGTCCCATTTGACTGTTATCTGTTCCCCAACATTAAAAAAACTCTTGGCTGAGAGCCTGTATCGCAGTGATAATGACGTCATGTCTGTTGTGAAAGATTTTTTTATCAACAGGATGAACACGTCTTCGCCAGTGGAATTCAAGCACTACAACACTGATGGAAGAAGTACACTGATGGAAGAAGTACACTGGTGGAAGAAGTACGTGGACCGCAAGGGGTGAGTATGTTGAATAATAAACTTCATTTGGTTATATTCCATAAGAATATCTTGCTCAGCCAATGATCTTTTCGGGCTACCCTCATAATGTCGCAAGGTCTCCGACGCTCTAACGATTATGTCAATCCATTACTCTTTAATAGTTCCTGATTTAGGTTTAAGGCTAACAATTTTGAGAGGAGATGGGCTAATAAGTTACATTGACCCAAGTATTTCACTGGTACTTTATTGTTTCGACTTCGATGACATGAAAAGCAAAGTTGAATTTTTCCCGACGCTCAAGAAACTCTGTCAGTTTATCAACCCTTAACTGTTTCTCTTATAAGCAGAAAGATTAGAATTCGGAGGAGGGAGAGGTTAGTCAGTTCCAATGAATTCAATACTTGATTGGTATTTTATATTATCAGCCATAGTGGAGGCGCAATGGCCCAGTGGTTAGGGCAGCGGACTCGCGGTCGTAGGATCGCGGTTTCGATTCCCAAACTGGGCGTTGTGAGTGTTTATTGAGCGAAAACACCCAAAGTTCCACGAGGCTCCGGTAGGGGATAGTGGAGAACCCTGCTGTACTCTTTCTCTCACTCTTTCTTCCTGTTTCTGTTGTACTTGTATTTCAAAGGGCCAGCCTTGTCATACTCTGTGTCACGCTGAATCTCCCCGAGAACTACGTTAAGGGTACACGTGTCTGTGGAGTGCTCAGCCACTTGCACGTTAATTTCACAAGCAGGCTGTTCCGCTAATTGGATCAACTGGAACCTTTGTCGTCGTAACTGATGGAGTGCCAACCACCATTATCAACCATAAACGAATGAAAAGCATAGTCGACTTCAGTGGGATTTGAACTTAGAGTGGGTTTTCCTTGAAGCAGACGTTCTCTTTTACTTTCTAGGCGCCAGTTTAGGATGAATATCTCTTTCTAACTCGCAAAACCACCAAAACTGTTATTTGCCTTCGGTATGAAATTTTTATATTAACATTTGGTGAGCATTAAAATGCTAAAGTATGTTTTGAAATTTGTTTGTTTCTAGATTTTTTTTTTCTGTCTACCTTTCAAAATCAAAATGTCTATTATCATAACTGTATCTGTTCTTTCTCTCTCTTTATTTTTTTCTTTTTAGTTATCAGTATTTTTTCCCACCTCATTTTTTCAAATCTTTGTTATTGCTTTTCAAAGCTGTCTATCTATGGGAGTGTAACTATCGCTACCACGTTTGAGACTAGCATATACATTTTCCAGCTTGCAGAGAAAAAAGCCATATTAAATTACGAGTAAACAATGTTTTCAAAAATATAACATGTAAAACATGTCAAACGACAAAGTTTGTTTTCTATCTTAAGGTAAAAAGATGATTATTCGAACGAAGAACTATTTTAATGAAAGGAAACAAAATAGAAATATTTCCAACTTCCATCGAGTAAACCATGGTAAATTCAATTTTGTTCGGAACCGTGTTGAAGTATTTACTCACTACAAAGAAAAACAATGATACTAGACGAAATGCCGCTAAGCATTTTGTACGGTGTGCTAACGACTATTGTCGGTTCACCGCTGCAGTAATAATAATAACAATAGTAATAATAATGGTTTCCAATTTTGGCACAAGGCCAGCAATTTCGAGGGAAGGGTAAGTCAATTACATCGACCCCAGTGTTTAACTGGTACTTATTTTATCGACTCCGAAGGAATGAAAGGCAAAATCGATCTCGGCGGAATTAGTACTCAGGACTTAAAGACGGACGAAATGCCGCTGAGCATTTTGCCCGGCGTGCTAAAGATTCTGCCAGCTCACAATAAGAATAATAATAATAATAATAATAATAACAACAATAATAATAATACTATAAATAATGGTTTCAAATTTTGGCACAAGTCCAACAGCTTTAGAGAGAAATGATTCAGTACTTACTTTATCCACCCCGAAAGGATGAAAGGCAAAGTTGACCTTTCGACCAAAGCGGATGAAAGAATAACGATAAAAATTAATAACAAGAAGACGACTTTCTTGCATTGTAAATTGGTCTCAGTTTGTTCATGTTATGTTGTTTTGTTCGTTTGTGGTTATTGTTATCTTTTCGATTATAATGACTCTAGTACATGAACGATACATATTTCATAGAAAGGTTACTTAAGTTTCATTTCGATACATTCCGATTCTATTCAGAACTAATGCAATGTTTGACCTCTTCAACAATTCAAACCATAAACGGATGTGGGTACCGAAAAGATATCCATATTTGTTTATCCATACAGAGAAGATTAAAATAGGCGAGTAGCTTATTAAACTGGAGTGAAAAGACATATTCACATTACTATTTTGAAATACAGATACTTATGAAATAAATGGAATGGACTGGGAAATACACATAAAAACGTACACGCACGTTAATATATTCATATGTATATTTTCATATGTAAATATATCTCGGGGTATTTCTGGTATATAAACATTATTTAATAACGTACAAATAATGAAATTTGTGAAAGAGTTAAAAATAAGATTTATCTGTGTCTGTTTGTCTGATGATAGCAGAATTCCCCACTGGATCAGAATATATTTATCCACGCAGGGACATCTCTTAAATTACTTCAGTTCAATGGTTTAGGGTATTTTTTTTTCAGCTGAAAATATGTGCCTTTCTGTTGCGAAAAATCCACTTTTGGTGGACATGTTCTTCCACTGGCTCTGCTTCTGGTATTGTAGTAGGTTTGTTCTTATAGTTTACACGCACACGCACACACACACACACACGCACACACACACACACACACACACACACACACACACACACCTGCATAGAATCACACGTACACAAATATGCATACACATACAAACACACACACCTACATGCACACGTGCATGCATACATACATACATACATACATACATATACGTATGTATTTATACATCTGTATAT
>NC_068984.1:77820312-77825887 GCF_001194135.2 Octopus bimaculoides
CAAACAGACACACAAGCACAAACATACATATATATATATATATATATATACATATACGACGGGCTTCTTCCAGTTTCCGTCTACCAAATCCACTCACAAGGCTTTGGTCAGCCCGAGGCTATAGTAGAAGACACTTGCCCACCCCCTCACGGTCCACACACTTCTTTCATCGGTGTTATACAGCGCTTGGATCCCATTGATGAAGAAGCGCTCACCCTGTTACTCAAAAATGTCATCATCAGCAAATATGACGTCACCATCACTGCGATACTGGTTCCCAGTCAAGTGTTTTTTCATGATGAGGAACAGATGATAGTCAGATGCAGTCAAATGAGAAGAGCAGTGTGGGTGATCAACCAGTTCAAAGCCACGGTCACGCACAGCAGCCATTGAAAGCAAGGAATTGTATGCTGGAGCATTGTTCTGATGAAACGACCCCACCCCCACTTCACTCTCTCAGTCACTTTTCATTTCGACTCTATGCTCTGAGTTCAGATCTTGCCCTGGTAAACTCTGCCCATTATCAACATTATTGATGTCACAAACTTAATGCATGTGTTTTGTTTGAATGCTTTTCAGCTGCAGTCTTTCATCCACGGAAAATCCCGTTAAGACAGTGAGTGTTAAAATAAAACACTACATCTCAAAACCGGGCGAAACGAATCGCTTTGTAGGTGAACAAGAATGGTGGATACTCTCTCTTTTACTCTTTTACTTGTTTCAGTATATACATATATACGACAGGCTTCTTTCAGTTTCCGTCTACCAAATCCACTCATAAGGCTTTGGCCGGCCCGAGGCTATAGTAGAAGACACTTGCCCAAGGTGCCACGCAGTGAGAATGAACCCGGAACCTTGTGGTTGGTAATCAAGCTACTTACCACACAGCCACTCCTGCGCCTATATTGATATTTCGCTATTATTTCAGCTCATCTGCACCGTAGACTTGAGAAACTCTCGAAACGATAATATATGATTTGTACGACTTTGATTGCTTTTATAGCAGATTGAGTCACTGCATAAATCTTTCCTTATCAGCCAATGTGGTTTTACTGTTTTATTGTTATTAAGCTCTAGGTCGGCTCCAATCGTGAAGGTACAGTGTGAGTGGGTGAGGAGGGCAGGCGTTAGAATTTATGTTTGCCCCCCTCCATACTTCAGCATGGACCTTGTGGGTGCATGATCAAAGAACTCTAACCATAACCAGCCCATATTATTTTCAATGTATCTAGGATTACATTACTCGATGCAATCCAAGAAAGAAGAAGAAGAAGAAGAAGAAGAAGAAGAAGAAGAAGAAGAAGAAGAACTTGGTTTTTATAAATATATCGATATTTCTGAAGAATAAAGATGTTTGAGCTCAGCTCGAAAAGAGCCGGCACGAATGCCTCAAAATATTTTAATTCAGGAATTTACGAAAGTGTGTTGTAATGATGATTAGTAGATGGTCCGATGATATTTCAAGAATCATTTTCTTGATGGTTGTGTTGGGTGCCTAAAGCAGAAGGCGATGTCTGGGAAAGAGTTATTGAAGCTGGTTTGATGTGATACGAATATGTTTGTATTGGCGTGCATTGCTTAGGATATAAAGGCTGTTAAGTTGTGGTACTTTTCAGTTGCTTCTTTTCTTGTTTGTACTATTTAAAAGCTAGAAAGCGTTGATGGGTTTCTTGGCGGATGGTGATGTTGGGAATAGTTTGCACACAAAGATCATACATGTGCATGTGTGTGCGTGTATGTGTGTGAATGGTTATGGTTAATATGTCATAAATGTGTATAAGTGTGCGCACGCGTGAGTTTGTGTGTATGGCTGTGTCTGCTTAAGTATATAGCTACATACATACACACACACACACACATGCACATATAGTATAGGTATATTGCTGGACCGATAAATAAATAGATAAAAATGTGTGCATAACTGTATGTTTCTGTTGCTTGAAGCACAAATGTATTTATACATACATACACACACACACACGCACGCACGCACATAAACGCATATATATGTGAGTGTGTGTGAGTGTGTGTGAGTGTGTGCGCTTGTGCATGCAAGCATACATATCTACGTATGTTTGTTTAAAAGCACCATATCATGTGTAGAAATGGTGAAGTTTAACTTTACCGAATCTGTATGTTCCCTGTCTATGACTACCTGCGTATTTATGCATATCTGTAGGCATCTCACTTTGTATGTGTATGAGTATGTGCGTGTACATGTATGTAGGTGTAGGTGTGTTCGACCCTATGTGTTTGCTGGAACTGTTGCGAGACGTTTAGTCAAAGATGCATAAGAATAATGATAGAAAGGCCAGAAAGTCTAAAGCAATCAATGCCTTACTTAGCTCACTCACTGAACAGTTTCTACAGAGGTCCACCGACTGAATTCTTACTTTCCTCTCTCTCTTTCTCTCTGTCTGCTTGCCTTCTCTCTCAGTCTCTCTCTCTCTCTCTCTCTCTCTCTCTCTCTCTCTCTCTCTCTCTCTTTCTCTCTCTCACACACACACACGTCTGTATATCTGCCTTTTATTATATTTGTCTGACTATCAATTCAGTCAATCAGTTCCATCCTCATTTTCAATCTATCTAGTTTTCAGCCATCGACCTAACCATTGAAACGGTCATCCATTGATTCATCGATTCATTCATTGATCTATCAGTCCTATCTCTCTATCTAATAGCGTTCTATTTTTTTTTATTTTTCAGTATCTTTATATCTTCCTGTGTAAAAATATGTTCATGTACGTATGTGGATAAATACAAACGTGCATGTGTGTCTGTGTGTAGATAGTTACAAATATATTTGTTATCTATGTGTGTGGGGATGTATGTGATTTTCACTTGGTTATACCTGCTCATTGGTAGCGTTCATTTCTTTTAAGTCCAACTTCTGATAAGTCAAAAATAATCATGGGAAACCAGTCTTGTCGTTATTTGGTTCATACTAAATGGGGAACAACGTCGTTCTACGCGGCAAGGTTGAATATAAGTTTATTAACAACATACGCTTCTGAACTTATTTATTTACAATTTATACATACTCAGAGGTTGTTTCGGTATCATCAACGATTATACATACAAGTGAATTATGATTATGTAAGTAGCTGCGAGCCATTGTTCTTTCGCATAATAGACAGAATAATTCTTGTTGATGAGCCGTTGAAACCTTGGCGAAATTCATCGAAATTCTGAAAGGATGCACTGAGGCACTGATATGTAGCACCCAGGAACAAGCTCTGAGAACTAACTATACCAAGTTCCAATATATAAGATCAGTTGAATCGCCCCTTTGTTGGATGTGTGACAGCAAAATCGAAACAATCTCATATATTGTCAGTGAGTGTAGGAAACTGACACAAAAGCACTACAGAAGAAGGCACGATAACGTGGCTAAGTTTATTCACTGGAGACTGTGTGAAAAGTACGATCTGGGCACAGCACGGAAATGGTACAAACATGAACCAAAGGACGTCACTGAAAACAATGAATATAAGATCATGTGAGATTTTACAATCCAGTGTGACTCCCTAATCGATGCTCGGAGACCAGACATTGTTGTGGTCGAGAAAAGAAAAAGGAAACGTAGATCATAGATATGGCCATACCTGAGGATGCACGCGTAGATGATAAAGATATGGAAAAGATCGAGAAATACAGACTACTAAAAGATGAAATTGCTAGAATGTGGGCAATGAGGAGAGTAGCTGTTATCTGAGTACCTGTAGGGGGTACTCAGAGCACTAACAACTAGTTTTGGCGAAATATGTCGAAGAAATTGGAATTGACATGAGGAAATAATAATAATAATAATAATAATAATAATAATAATAGCAACAACAGAAATTGCTGAAAAAATCGGTGGGATTAGATGATGAAAGGAACACTAAAAAAAGAGACGCAAGATCAAGCTCTGGCCACGAAATGGAGGGTCAACCTTAGGAATGAGCAAGTGTCTCCGCTGTGCCGCATCTGCTATAGAGTGGAAGAAACTATTGCCAATATTACGAACGAATACCTTAGACTTGCCCCAAACCACTACAAGTTGTGACGACACAACCAGTTAGCGAAAGTGCTACATTGGAAACTGTGCGAAAAGTGGGGGCTAGAGAGAGGCAAGACGTGGTATGAGCACAAACCGTAGAGAATGGCGGAGTCGGAGACTAGCAATATCCTCTTGCATTTCCAATCCAAACAGATCAGGTGCTAGAGCATAACAGACCAGACCTAGTGGTGGTCGACAAGATACCCCACATACGCTATATAGTTGATGTTGCATGCCCCATTGACCCACGAATCGTCAAAAACGAAGGCGAAAAGATAGATAAATAAAACCCTCTTAAATACGAAATAGTCCGGCTATGGAAAATGAAGACGGCGAAGATAGTGTCAATTATTGTTGGGTCCTTACGAACAGTATCAGAAGGCATCAAGGGGAATATAAAGGAAATTGGAATAGAGTGCCCAGTAGAACTGTTACAAAAGGTTTGCCTCCTTGGCACGGCCAGAATAATCAGGAAAATATTAAATAGCTGAAAAGAACTGATAGCATGGTACTGTAGGTTGCAGGTAGTAAGCCCGTTACGCATGCAAGAGTCCAGGAGTCCAACAAAACCTGTTATAATGAGAAATAATAATAATAATAATAATAATAATAATAACAATAATAATAATAATAATAATAATAATAATAATAATAATAATAATAATAACAATAATAATAATTATAATACTGATAATAATAATAATAATAATAATAATAATAATAATAATAATAATAATAATAATAATAATAATAACAACAACAATAATAATAATAATAATAATAATAATAATAATAATAATAATAATAATAATAATAATAATAATAATGATAACAACAGTAATAATAATAATAGTTAGACGAAGAAGAAGAAGAAGAAGAAGAAGAAGAAGAAGAAGAAGAAGAAGAAGAAGAAGAAGAAGAAGAAGAAGAAGAAGAAGAAGAAAAAGAAGAAGAAGAAGAAGAAAAAGAAGAAGAAGAAGAAGAAAAAGAAGAAGAAGAAGGATGGGGAGGAGGAGGAGGAGGAGGAGAAGAAGCCTTTCTGCTATAGATCAAAAGGCCTGAAATTTGTGGGGAGGAGTGGGATAGTCGATTACATCGAACACAGTGCAGAACTAGTACTTATTTCACTGACCCCGAAAGCATGAAAAGCAAAGTCGACCTCAGTCGAATATGAACTCAGTCAGAAAAAAACAAAACAACGAAAGGCCGCTAAACCTTTTTTTCCATGGGGGTAACCCATGTGCCAACTTGCCGCCTTCATAATAATGATATTAATAATAATAACCTTTTCTACTATAGGAACAAGGCCTGAAATTTTGGGGGGAGGGGTTAAGTCGATTACGTCGACTCCAGTACTTATCTGGTACTTAAATTATTGACACCGAAACAATGAAAATCAAAGTCGACCTCGTCGGAATTTGAACTCAGAACGTAAAGGCCAACGAAATGCTGCTAAGTATTTTGCCCGGCGCGATAACGATTCTACCAGCTCACCGCCTTAATCTTATTAATAATAATAATAATAATAATAAT
>NC_068984.1:77827893-77834436 GCF_001194135.2 Octopus bimaculoides
TATATATATATATATATATATATATATATATATATATATATGTATATACAAGTGTACATACATGCATACATGCATATATACATACATATAGATATTACACTGAGTGTAATAAAAATAAATGTTCTATTGATATCCGAGAAGAAGGGTGATTCTATTGACACACCATTTCAAAGTTTGTTGAGCGCTCCTCACAGACTGTGTATCCATTTTCCTTCCATTATCAGCAACATAGAGTACTCAACTATTAAATAAAACAATCTTGAAGACTATCACCGTAGTGGATAGTTACATTTACATATTTATCCTTTTTACAGCTCATTCTTAATTAAGCAATATCTGTTTTATATCTTATTATTTTCAATGACCAATTAAGAGGCTGCTCTTTGTTTGATTGTCGATTTTGCAATTATACTTTGTCTACAACCTTTTATCTATATTTCGCTTTTCATATACAAATTCAGAAATTGTCTTGCTTTCATTTATCAATTACGCTACCTTGTCCTATTTTTTTGCTGAATCATATCTTACTAGATTCGTATATTCCTTTATTATTTTCACTAGCTGCTTCGGTAGTTGTCATGTATTTATTTTACTGATTAAGCCATATCTTGTTTAGTTTAAATCGTTTATTAGTTTAACGCTTTCTAATGGCCGTTCCAGTGTTTACTTTATTTCAGCTTGTAGAGTACGTCATAAATTTCAAACGTCATTCCTTTCATTTCAAAAATATTATTTTGTATTTGATATACATAAATTTTAGTTCTTTCCCTTACGTTAATTCCTTTGTAAATTCATTTTATTACTCCATTTATGTTGACACTGGCGTGATTCCACTGTTTATTTTCATGCCGTTACTACATCGGATTTTAAACTTGTTTACAGCTTTTAGAGTTTTTAAAACATAAATTCTTTCCTATGTCTAGAAAGTGAAGGCGCGTAGCTTAGTAGTTAATGTATTCGGCTCACGGTCATAAGGTCACGAGTTCGATTCGCGGCAACACGTTGTATCCTTGAGCAAGACATTCTATCTCACGTTGTTCCAGTTAACTCTGCTGCCAAAAGTGAGTAGTACCCGTATTTCAAAAGGTCAGCCTTGTCACATTTTGTGTCACGCTAAATCTCACTGAGTACTACGTTAAGGGTATGCGTGTCTGTGGAGTGCTCAGCCACATACACAGGCTGTACCGTTGATCGGTGTATCTTAAACCTTCATCGTCGTAAGCCAGATAATATTTCATTTCTTCCACTTTAATTCGTTGCATTTAAATACGTGGTTTGTAAGTACGTTATTTGAATGGTGTATTTTAAATTTATTGCTCAACTGTAGCTCACTTTCGGGAAATTCATATTGAATAACTTACAGTGTATATGATCAGTTGAGAAGTGTCCAGGAATTAGTATTAGTAACAACAGATGAATTGAGATGATGTAAAAATGTAGACAACAGAAAAAAATTGTATATATTTTTATGAGCATGCATGTATATGTATCTATATAAATAAGTATGTGTGTGTGTGTGTGCGTGCATATGTGTGTGGATGTTCGGCTGCGTGTGTATTATGCAGGTATACATTCAAATGTCAGTGTATGTTAATAAAAGGGGGAATATGTATTCGACAAATAGTGTACAGTATATAGCTTATTTATACTGAACACTTTTTCTTATGATTGGAATATCACGCCAGCGCGCTCTTTAAGCAGTAACTATCTTCTGTCGGTATTTAGACTAATATTATATGATTTAAGTGAGATTCATTCTCCTGTTAACGGCTATCGTTTTCATTCACTTGTTTTCAAACATTAAGAGGTTGTCTATTGTTATCGTAGTTTCATTTACTAATTCATTGTTTGTTCGCTGTTGTCTATAAAGCTTGTCAGTTTTTATTTTCCAGAAGTGGTTTTACTGATTGTTTTATTTTATAACTAGATACTTGCATGTCTGAATGTGTTATCATATGTACACATAGTGGGTGTATGCCAGTGTATGTATACATGTGTACGTTTGTGTGAACGTCTTTATATTTTTTTTATCTTATAGTCAGAAAGGAAGGTGTGAACCCCTCAGTTCAAACTGCAAGAACACCAGCTAGACTTACCGGTAATAGTCCACCATAGCTGAGTTAAAGTACAGTAAAAAAAAAACCCCACCTCAGAAACGACAGTCTTAGCCCTTCTGTACCCAGAGGCAAGATGCCATTAATAACTGGCGGTGGAGCCAGTTGCAGTGATTGGTGGTAGGTCCACCAGGGACTCCTCCGCCTTTTTGAACGATTCTGCTTTTTTGTTCTGCTGGGTGTTCACGCATCCGTCTCCTTTTCGAAAAAGATATCCATGTAGAACTGTCGACGTAGTTACCGACACTCCAGTCATGAGGCAGGTAGTACTGTTTAACATGGTACCAGTAGTAGACATATGCTAGGCCTGACATAACTCACTCGGCATACATACATACATACATACATACATACACACACACACACATGCATACATACATACATGCATACATACATACATACATACATACAAGAGATTTATAAATATCTTGCAATGCTCAGTTGAAGTAGCAACATAAAATGTGAGCAAACAAGATAAAGAGAGAATACCAGTGTTGAACAGTAAGCAGAGCAATAATATTAACGCGCAATTATAGCCATAATAACATGAATGAAAGAAGCAATAATAGGTAGAGTCACATCAAATGCTGAAGCCGATTAACATTCAGCATCAGTTTGATGTCAGATGGTCAGTCGCTCAATAAATGGCTCTATACATTAGGCTCTGGCTTTACTTACAAATCATTAAACAACAGCAGATCGCATATCAACACTTTAACTCTGATATCTCCCTAAGATTAAGTAAAATGTAAAATATTCTAATACATACATACATACATACATAGATGTACATACACACACACATATATATATATATATATATATATATATATATATATATATAAGTCTTTTTATGAGAATATATATATATTCTTTTATTCTTTTACGTATTTCTGTCATTTGACTACGGCCATGCTGGGGCACCACACTAAAGGGTTTCAATGGAAGAATGACCCCATGACTTATTCTCTGTAAACCTAGTACTTGTTCTATTGGTCTCTTTTGCCGAAACGGTAGGTTACGGGAACGTAAACACACCAGCATCGGGGGTCAAGCGATGTTGGCACTCCGTCGCTTACGACGTCGAAGGTTCCGATTGATCCGATCAACGGAACAGCCTGCTCGTGAAATTAACGTGCAAGTGGCTGAGCACTCCACAGACACGTGTACCCTTAACGTAGTTCTCGGGGATATTCAGCGTGACACAGTGTGACAAGGCTGACCCTTTGAATTTCAGGCACAACAGAAACAGGAAGTAAGAGTGAGAGAAAGTTGTGGTGAAAGAGTACAGCAGGGTTCGCCACTGTCCCCTGCCGGAGCCTCGTGGAGCTTTAGGTGTTTTCGCTCAATAAATACTCACAACACCCGGTCTGGGAATCGAAACCGCGATCCTATGACCGCGAGTCTGCTCCCCTAACTACTGGGCCATTGCGCCTCCATCATAGAGATACAGATATTAGATAATGAATTCACTATAATGAGATATTTAAGTGGTATGATATTTTGTGTCAGATGTCTTTGTTCAGAGAAAGATTCTTCAAACTATATCTGATGTAGATAACAAAGTCAAATTATTTAACAACATATAACACAAATCCCCAAGTACATGTGCGTATGTGTTATAGGCTGTTTTGATTTAATTCTTTACACAGCTGAAGAACGATCGAGTATGCTGAAAGTTTTATTTTCAAAGTAACT
This sequence comes from Octopus bimaculoides, assembly GCF_001194135.2. Taxonomy (NCBI): domain Eukaryota; kingdom Metazoa; phylum Mollusca; class Cephalopoda; order Octopoda; family Octopodidae; genus Octopus; species Octopus bimaculoides. The sequence goes on from NC_068984.1 coordinate 77,831,706, forward strand.
TGATTTTACCCATTCACTCACTCATTCACTCACTCACTCACACACACAAGCCCACCCACCCAGACACACGATCACACACACACACATATAAACAGACAGACAGACAGACAGACAGACAGACAGATAGATAGATAGATAGATAGATAGATAGATAGATAGATAGATAGATAGATAGATAGATTGATTCATTGATTCATTGATACATAGATACATAGATATTAGTCAGGAATGTCCGCTGTGCCCATGACCATTTACAAGTCTTCCGAGATTGGTGGGGAAAGAGATGTGAGAAGGTATCTTCAAACCGGAGACCTGGTCCGAATGCTTACAACAGAATAGACACCACTAAAGGTACCCAGGCATGTTGTTAAACCGAGTGACATTATGTATATCACCCAAGCAGGCCATGGCAGAATTTCAACTCAGAAAGAACCGGAATGAATTTTGCAAAGTACCAGCCCCGCCTTCTAACAGTTCCACCAATTCACCGCTTTGGATTGGTACTTTTTTATCAACTGCAAAATGTCGAAAGTCAAAATTGGCCTTGGCGGGGTTTCAACTTAAACAGTCGAAGCAAATACCGCGAAGCATTCTCTGCGACGCCCTAACAACTCAGACTCGCTAACCACCCAATATTTTTTCTTCTTTATCAAATTTTCTTACATGTCACGAAGTTTGAAGCAAGCTGATACATATTTCTACGATTAGAATTCATTTTTAGCATAACTTGTATATATTCAACTGTTCTTATTTGTTTGTAATAGTACGTCTGTTAAGAATTTCTCCGTCACTGTGAAACACAATTTATCCGATTAGATTTGGTTTTATGAAGCCTTTTGAAGCTCAATATTTCATAAATAAAAATATCCCCATTTCAAGGCGATCATCAATAAATATAAAAAAAAGCCAATTGCAGAAACCTCAACAGATTGCTGAAACTCGTTAATCTCCAGCATTTATTTGCATTCTTAACGGTTCCTTGGCGTCATACGATGCGTCATCTTGTGCAAGTACACAAATTATCGTTCAGAAAGAGGCGGTAATTCAGCTTATGATTGTATCAGTGATGACAGCAATGGCAGAAAGGTTGCTAGCAATTCTAACATTGTTGACAGTATTAACAGTAATGGCAACGATTCGTATCAGCAATGACAGCCGGCGCCTGCTATTCTCTAGGTTTGATGACGAATGTCAAATATCATTTTGCTACTCAGGATTTATATGTAAGTTTTGTGTTAATGCTATTTTTAGTATTTAAATTTTTGTGGGGATAGTTTGTTTAACGTTTTAAACATAATGTGACATGGTTTTCTCAGATTTTTCTGTAATTATATTGCGGTCAGTTCTGCCAACCACAAAATTGCAAAAATAAAGAACATGGAGTTACTTATCGTTAAGCAGAAAAGAAAAAAAGTAAAAAGTAAAATACCCACCAAATTAGCGAGAAATTTGACAAAGCTTTGTAATATGTTTTTTTATAAACATTTTTCCCCTCTAATGTAGTTTTGTCAGACATATGTGTAATCTAACCTATAGATATAACTACATACTAAAGTAGCACTCCAGTTAATATGGTTGCAAAATGGAGGGAAAAAATGAAAACAATAATGTACGTATGAAGTGGAAAGGATAATAAACACTGTCATGCTTTGGAAGGAATTCACGCGGCAGATATATACAAAAATATTGCTAACTTACTATGTATCAACTCATCTAATGGCAAATAATATTATCAGAACATTTCTATTAAAACTTCCATCAAATGCCGGCATTCAGATAACTACTATAAACAAAAAATTGAAGGCAAATAATATCAGAAGTTTCCTATTACAAATTCCATCAAATGCCAGCAAAGCAAACGAGATATTGTCTTGGGAGAGGAAATTATGAATAGAAATAATATACAACGATGTCAACGACATCGACGACTACAACAATAACAACAACAGCACTGTCACAAAATGATTGTATTAGACAGCAAGTAAAAATATAGTCCTAACATTTAGAGCAGAATACTGAGCACTTATGATATGGCTTCGCCTCTTAAGATTACTAGTGCTGCAGACCATCGGCTATATCATTCGGTTTGAGGATTCTGTAAGTCTCCCTCAAGTCATGTCCTACATTGATAGGGTAGGCCTAGATCCGTTATATCTGTAAAGCAAACTATGGCGTTCTAACGGCTGCAAGGTCTTTGATCATGGATCTACTCGACCACGGAGTCTAATCAAGATCTTACAGCAGCAATAACAACGGAAGTAGCAGCAGCAGCAACAGCAGCAGCAGCAACAGCAGCAGCAGCAGCAGCAGCAGCAGTAGTAGTAGTAGTAGTAGTAGTAGTAGTAGTAGTAGTAGTAGTAGTAGTTAGAAATAAGTATTGTATTATTTACAACAGAGAATTCCACCTGTGGTTGAGGTGGAGACTTGTTATCCTGCAGATTTCAATGTCACAGCAAAATCAATGAAAATTCCACTGGTCTAGTTAACCTTTCATTTCTTTTACGTGTTTCACTCAGTGGATTACAGCCATGTTGGGGTACCGCCTTGGCGGGTTTAGTCGAACAAATCGACTCCAGTATCTATTCGATAAATCTAGTACTTATTATATAAGGATCTCTTTGCCGAACCGGTAAATACGAGGCGCAAGTAAACTAACACAAGTTGTCAAGTAATATGAAGACAAGCACACACACACACACACACACACACACACACACACACACACACACAC
>NC_068984.1:77835154-77837741 GCF_001194135.2 Octopus bimaculoides
ATATCATTTTAAAGCCCGTTTTTCGCTCTATCTAATCATGTTACTCTTTTTTTTTATATAATTAGGCCATTTTTTCCGAAACGTTAAATACGACATGGACAAAAATCAAATTCGCACAATTTTCTTATTCCAGTTCAAGCTAGGCCGAAAAGCTGCTGAAACAGCCCGCGATGTCAACGATGCGTTTGGCCCAGGAACCACTAATGAACGTAAAGTATAATGGTGGTTCAAGAAATTTCGTAGCGGTGACGAGAGTCTTGAAAATGATAAGCTTAGTGGTCGGTCATCGGATGTTGACAATGATCAATTAAGAGCTTTAGTGGAAGCCAATCCACGCACGACTGTTCGAGAGCTGGATTCTGAATTAGATGTAACGTATATGACAATTTCCAACCACTTGAAAGAGATTGGAAAAATAAAAATACTTGAGAAATGAGTGCCGCACGAATTGAACGACAACCCAAAAAAAAACGCCGTTTTGAAGTGTCGTCTTCCCTTCTTTTACGCAACAAAAATGACCCGTTTCTCGACCGGCGATGAAAAGTGGATTCTTTATGACAACCTGTGACGCTCAGCTCAGTGGTTGGATGCCGACGAAGCTCCACAGCACTTCCCAAAGCCAAAGTTGACTGTTTGGTGATCTGCAGCCGGCCTCATCCATCATAACCTTTTGGATCCAGGCGAATCTATTACGGCGGAGAAGTACTGTCAGCAAATGGATGAAATGCATAAGAAACTCCGACAACAATAGCCAGCATTGGTCAATAGAAAAGAACCAATTCTTTTCCATGACAACGCTCGGTCGCACGTCGCACATCTGACCCTGCAGAAGTTGAACTAATTGGGTTACGAAACTTTGCCTCATCCGCTATACTCACCACACTTCTCGCGTGCCGACTACCACTTTTTCAAGCATCTCGAAAACTTCTTGCGTGAGAAATGCTTCAAACACCAAGACGATGCCAAACACTTCATCGCCACCAGAACGCAGGATTTTTACGCTACTGGCATAAATAAACTTGTTTCGCGTTGGCAAAAGCGTGTTGATTCTGTTGGTGCTTATTTCGATTAATAAAGTTTTGTTTGAGTCGAGATATGTGCTTCGAAATTAAAGGTTAAAAACCGCAAGAACTTTCTTGACAACCTAATAGATGCGAAGTGAACTTCCTAACCAGCCAGCCATGCCGGCAGGCATTTATTTAAAATGTGCCAACATATTTTTATTAAAAATGTCTCAATAAATATTTATATTCTGTCAACACTTGAGAATTGTAGATCAATTTATAAAGTTCAGTTCACTAATATATTAACAGATAAAAGTAATACAACATATTTTTAATTAATAGTTCGTGTTGATCTTTCCGTACCCACATAATACAACACAACAAACGACTAACCAATAGCTCTTGCGGGTTTCTCTCACCCTGCCTCTCTCTTTCTCTCACTCTAACTCTTACACATTCTTCCTCAGCAAATAAAACGATCTTCTTATTAGAATTAGTCTTCAAATTCCCTTGGTCTTTCTCTCGATATGCGCCAGACACACACATTTATAGTTTCGGGTATATATGCCCATGTACATTCGGATACACGTGCACATACACATGTATATATATATGCAATTATGCGGATACACAAATTAAATGTAACAGCTTGATGTGCAAAATATATAATAATCTGCTTGCTCGTTCGGCCGCTATACACTGGTTAGTTAGTTAGTTAGTGAGGTGGAGGTGGAGTGATTGAAAGGTGGAGTAAAAGTGAGAGGGAGGGAGGATTGAAGAAAGGAGAGAGGAAGAAGTAGAGAAAGGTAATTAATATTAACACATTTAGGCTAAATGGTCAGCTGAAGGTAGAGGTGAAGAAGGAGAGAAAAAGAGGAAGAGAGAAGTGTTGGGGACGTGCGGTGGGGTGGACGAAGGAATACTTATTACGCGATTATAAAGTTAGCTGAAAGGAACGGTAGATAGAGGTGGACAGGGGGAGCAGTTACATTGCGAAAGAAAGAAAGAAAGAAAGAAAGAAAGAAATAAAGAAAGTAAGAAAGAGAGAGAGAGGGCCGGGTAGCGGCTGTGGGGGTGTTCATACCGAAAAGTATTTTTTTTACTGAACTGATTTTTTTTATAGCGACCATTACATACTCATAAGTGCAATTATTTATCGTCTACTGGTTTTAAAAATTGATATTTATTTAGCCTACTCTCTGGATTCGCAAGAAACACAGTTGCAAGCCGCCCGAGAAAGAATGCGCAGATATAAAGCAGGGATCAGAGAGGAACAGCGAGAAGATATAATAAAAAGAGGAAAACGACAACACCGACGGAGACGTGAGGAAATGAATGTAGACGAGGGTCAAGAATATCTGAAGAAAGCTAAACTATGAATGCTATAAAAATGCAAGTCATCCTTTCTTTCTTAAATAGATCCTCTTAGTTTTTTCCATTCCGAAGAATTTACACGAAGAATTTTCCATTCCGAAGAATTTTATATATATATATATATAAGCAATGTTAAATCTCTGAATGAGGTATTAACAGTAACTGCACGACAAAGTGAAGTATACTTCAAATATACTTCACCTTATATA
>NC_068984.1:77838142-77839261 GCF_001194135.2 Octopus bimaculoides
TATATTTGCATAGCTTTGCAATTGCTACAGATCTAAAATCTTGCATCATTACTCCAGAGGACTTTCTGAAACTTGTCTGAATTGCATTCACCATACTTAGCCAAATAGTCTAATCTACCCTTAAAGATTTTTTTTTATCATCAACAGCTTCCTATCACATCCTTTAGAGGCAAAAACCAACCTTCTTCTGCCTCCATGGAAATAATCTTGTTTTTGACAGTCTTAAACTCTCTTAAGAGCTGGTAAATGATTTTATATTTTTCTTGTTAGAGATTTCGGTCTTGTCATATGTAATTGTGGTAGTCCTAAATCTATTGCTTCTTTTCTTCCTTATAGTAAAACCAGTGTAGATTTATTCTCGTTATAGTAAATAGACAAAGAAATGGACATTTTTTCTTCAGTAGCTTGTGGAATTCAGAATGTGGAGACTGCTTGTTTCACGAAGAAAAATAATAATTTTATTTTTAAAATCAACATCAGCATGAAATTCATTTTCTTTGAAGATAAATATAACACAAAAGAAAGAGGAAAAACATGACTTAATTTCTCTATTGAAGTTGTTTATTAGAGCTGTTCACCAGTTTCTGATTTAAACATTAAAAGAAATTTCTTGTATATTTCTATTTAAGAAAAGCCTAAACATACACTTCTTGACATTCTGAATACATCTTTTTCAAACTGTTTATTGTACGGAACAATTCAAAACAATTTTGTCATCCATTTTCTGTATGTACAACTTTAATCTCTTCTAATAAAAGAGGAAAATTCTGAAATTTTTTTTCAGAGTTCCGTTTTTCTTGATAAAACTCAATATACAACTTTGTAAAACATGCTTTCCTCCTAAAAAAAAAAATAGAGAAAGGTCATTAAATTGAAGTACATGCTATTGAAGTACATGCCATATTTACAAAACATATATAGCTGATTTCGCTTTGTTTGTTTCTCTTTGTTTCCTATTTTTTTCTTTGCTTTGGCGTGTATATGCCTGCATAAGTGTTTGTATGCTTAGCATGTACGTATATTTATATACAATCCCACAGAAAAGAGCAGCAAAAGGGAGTACAATAAGTAAAACTATGGTGCGTACATATATATATATATATATATATATATATATAT
>NC_068984.1:77843769-77849044 GCF_001194135.2 Octopus bimaculoides
TATTGAGAGAGAGAGAGAGAGAGAGAGAGAGAGAGAGGCGCATGTATCTATTCATGTGTTCTTGTATGTATTTACGTATGAATAGTGTATGTGTGAATGTTTACATACGAACACACACGTGAGTTTAAGAGGTAGTCCTGATGTGAGACCGCGTTCAAACGTGCTTTTATTCGAAATCCTGATTGATGTGTGTGCTACACAATCGTGTTGCTTGTTTTTATTGGGTGTGAATGCACTTTGCGCACATTTGTGAGCTACCGCTTATGCGTACGTATGTTTATGAGTGGACAACGAAAGCTTTAGCTTTTGATGTAAACAAAAGATGACCTTTTCCCTCGCCAACTGAATTCCCAATCAGCGGAAGTTAATCGGAAATTACTATCAACATTATTATTATTATTATTATTATTATTATTATTATTATTATTATTATTATTATTAGGAACTACTAGTACTACTACTCTGTTGTTACAATTGTGCGACTGATACTACTGTTGCTGCTATTACTGCTACCGCTCTTACTACAACTACCACAAATAATGATTTGTTCTAATTTTGGCACAAGACCAACACTCTTTTTGAGGGGAGGAGTTTCGTCGATTACATCGATTCTAGTGCTCAGCTGGTATTTTGTTTTATCAGCCTGAAAGGATACCAGGCAAAGTCGCCCTCGGCAACACTTGAACTCATGCCACTAAAGATTTGGTTCTAAAAAATTCTGCCAGTTCGTCACTCTAACAACAACAACAACAACAGTAATGTTTACTTTTATTTTATTCTTTTTATAATTAAACAAGAGGCCAATGGGGACGATATCAAAAGACGAAATACAACACACAAAAGGTGGTTTTACATCGATCAAAAGAGAACCGACTAGAATACGAACATAACAAAACATATAGAAACAGAACTGAAAATATATATATAATAAATAAAATCCCCAATAGCGGGGCAATTTAGCTTGGGTAATTGGGGAAAAGTACCCATATAAATGGCTCGGATTACTCTGCCGTCTTCGAGGTATCGAAACTGGCTTCTTCCAGTTTCTTTCCCCCTACTTGGACAAGCATACACAGAGTAGGCCCATTCAGACTCGCGAGAAAGTAAAGAGCCGGAAGGAATGCCGCTAAGTGGTTTGTCTGATGTGCTAATGATCTCCAGCTCCCACCTTAATAATAATAATAATAATAATAATAATAATAATAATAATAATAATAATAATAATAATAATAATAATAATGAAATGTGTAGGAATTTACTAATTCCAGCATCAATATGGACAGCATCCCGAGGCCACAGAGGGAGTGATGAGAGCAGATGGATTTAACAGCCAGCGGAGCCTGACCCTTCCATAATAAGTAGGCATTCCAGTTTGATTAGATGCTAAAATGTGGGCTGATTGCTAGAAATAATATAATGGTTATGAATGTGTTAACCATACCTGTAAGAAACTACACCTAAATGAATTGAAATTATTTGATACAAAGTCAGGTAACTACAAATAACATACCAAAGCCACCATCCCAAAACAGCTATAGACAGAATATACCTACACCTCACACAAGGAGAGCGTGGCTTGACACAAGCATAAAACTTTTATAAAATAATAATAATTGAATAGGATAAATACCTAGAAACAACAGTAGACTCATAAATGTAATAAAGAAACATGAAAAAGAAGCATAAAACTCCTCTATAAACGAGGAAGTGATAAAATGTAAAACCGACACAGAATACCCTGAAACAATAAATTTAGATAACAAAACAAAATCACAAATCATACTAATGAAGAAATGGAAAGGAAAGCTACAACAACCAAATAATCTGCAAAGCTCGATAGAGGAGAAGTAAGCCAAAATGAACGTTAACAATGGTTCAAAAGGTACGGTCTAAAAGCAGAAATGGAAGGACTAATTCTCGCTGCGCTAGACCATTGTTTGGTCATAAACAGATTTAAAAACAAAATCATGAAAATAGATCTTAGCATAAGATGTACAATGAAATTGAAGACCACATCATCTCCGATGGTCTTGTTCTTGACAAATCTGAACATATGCAAGCATGATCGAGTTGGCATGTATATCCACTGGACGATATGCAATATTTCGATGTGGAAGCGAACAAGAAGTTATCACAGTAATCCGAGACACACTTGTTCAAAGTAACAAAGAGAATCGTTCTGACATAAATGCGAACCATCCAGACATGCACGCTTAAACATTGCAATCCCTTCTGATGTAAATAATGTTCGAAAAGAAGTGGAGAAGCTATCAAAATGCAAGGACATTGAGATTGAAATATTCAAGATGTGGGGCATGAGGATGAAAACAATGCCAATAAGAATTGGAGCATTAATGATTAAAAAATATGAAAAGAGACATAGAAATCTTTTAGAAATCGACAAACTAAAGTATCAATCAATTTGATAAAATAAAGTACCAGTCAAATACCGGGACCGACCGATGTATTCAACTAATCCCCTTCGAAAACTTTGCTGACCGTGTGTCAAAATTTGAATCTATCTTTATGTAAGGTAGCGAGCTGGCAAAATCGTTAGTGCCTCACAGAAAGTGCTAAGTGGCATTCCTCCTGACTCTTGAAGTTCTGAGTTCAAATGCTGCTGAGGTCGACTTTGCCTTTCATCTTCCCGGAGTTGGTAAAATAAGTATCAATGAAGTCCTAAGATAGATGTAATCGAGCAGCCTCACCCCACCTAAAACTATGGCCTACTGCCAAAATTTGAAATCATTATTGTAAATTATCTCACTTAGTTTTTTTTATTTCATTTTTATTACTTTTTGTGGTTTCTATATTGATTTTATTTATTCATATTTCATTGAAAATCATTAATCTTGATTAAGTAGCCATTTTACTAATTACTTTATTCCATTATCTTTCATTTATTCTTGTGTTCCTTCATTCCCATCTCGTTTTTGTCAAACTCTTATTCGTCGATTAAATTGCTTAATTTAATTTTTTGTGTGTTTTTCTTTTATCTTATTTCTCCTTTTATTATCATTTTATTGTATTTTTCATTCTGGTTTTATTACTTCCCATACCTTTTATTATTCATTGGACATTTCTCTTTCCTTCTATAGATATCTTCTTTCATTGTCATTTACCGTTTTGCTTGCTTCCCTCCCCCCATCTCTCTCTCTCTCTCTCTCTCTCTCTTTCTTTCTCTCTCTCTCTCTCTCCCTCTCTCCCTCTCTCTCTCTTTCTATCTTTCTCTCTCTGTTTTAATTTCTCTGTCTACATTTCTCTATTTCTTTATCAATTTCCTTCCCTTTTGTCTCTGTATCTCTCGATGCATAGGGGTTTGATGAAATACACTAGAGAAAGCTCAATACATAAGAATATATAAGAATGTGTGTGTGTGCGTGTGTGTATATATATATATATATATATATATATATGTATGTGTGTGTGTGTGTGTGTGTGTGTGTGTGTGTGTGTGTGTGTGTGTGTGTGTGTAACTACAGACAGCTGGTAAAACACATAACACAAGATACAAACAAGGTCATTATGCTCTTTCGTAATTGTTGACTGAGGCTCAAAGTAATTTCGGCGTATATTAATTAACAACACTGCACAATTGCTTCAGCGTACTTGAGATTTGATATCAAGACAAAGCAACAGCAAATATACTGCATTAAACGAAAAATTAGCAAGAAACCAGAGACGATTGAGCAATGAGTAAATGAGTGTATGGTTAGACGTTGAACAGAGGCAGTCTAAAGCCGTGGTTGTCAACTGGTGTCCATATGGCTCTTAAGGGGTCCACATAAGATTTTGTTGTTAAAATTTATGAGCAATAAATTGGTTCTACTAATAAAATACACAAAATATTTTAACATTTTTTATATAATTCCTAATAATATTGAATTATTATAAAAATGGAGGCTCAAGGGCCCAGTGGTTAGGGCAGCGGACTCGCGGTCATAGGATCACGGTTTCGATTCCCAGACTGGGCGTTGTGAGTGTTTATTGAGCGAAAACACCTAAAGCTCCACGAGGCTCCGACAGAGGATGGTGGCGAACCCTGCTGTACTCTTTCACCACAACTTTCTCTCGCTCTTTCTTCCTGTTTCTGCTGTACCTGTAATTCAAAGGGCCAGTCTTGTCACACTGTGTCACACTGAATATCCCCGAGAACTACGTTAAGGGTACACGTGTTTGTGGAGTGCTCAGCCACTTTCACGTTAATTTCACGAGCAGGCTGTTCCGCTGATCGGATCGACTGGAACCCTCGACGCCGTAAGCGACGGAGTGCCAACAACAACATTATAAAAATACAGTCGGATTTTTCTCATATACATTCCTGTTTTGCTCTGTGGAGGTCCAGCAGAGCAAAACAGGAATGAAAGGGATTCATAGGCAAAAAAAAACCGTTTAAGAACCATTGGTCAGGAGAATGAGGTGACTTATAGCAGGTCGGAAATCAAAAGGAACGAAGCGGGGTGGGCAGTGGGATTAGACTCATGGGAAGATGTAAAGGTATTGTGGGAAGAATGCATATGTACATACATCTACATGCGCGCACGCACGCACACACACATACACATACACATGCACACACACATACATACACACACATATACGTATACCACACACATATGAAGAGCGTAGGTTCAAAACATAAAAGACTTTCTCACTTTCCCGAGTGTCAAACTAATACACCTGCTTGTTGTGCATATACCTGCCTTCGTCTATTGTTTTTCTGTAAATTTCAACTATATATAGAGTCGTACCTTACCTGAAGACCCTGCACACGCACTAGCAAAATTCTGAGTAGCAAGAGACTGACGGGCATAATAAAAATATAATTAATCTTTTCTGTTGTAATCTTTCTTCTGACAGTTAGCACTAAACGTATAAGCATTTATATGTGCGCGCTCACGTATGTGTTTATCGGGTGAGAAGCTACAACGACTCAATGGCCGAGAGCATGTTGGAATTAGTTACAATTCTTCACTTTTGAGGGTTGTTATTGCACTTTCTTTGTTTTTTTTCTTGAGTTGGGAATCTCACCTCAACTGTGCCAAAAGCTTTTATATCTCAGACTGGCTTAAGAATTTTTCAATCTGGACCTGTATCGCTCGCTCTAATCTCCTGTTTTTTTTTGTGTGTGTGTATGTGTGTGTGTGTGTGGTGGGGAATATATTTGCATATAATAGGGTTCTTTTTAACAAAATTAAAATTGTAATTCAACCTTGCAGGAAATTCTCGGCTCTTGTTTTACATATTTAACTTTACACCCGATGTGTATATGTAT
>NC_068984.1:77852219-77855812 GCF_001194135.2 Octopus bimaculoides
TATATATATATATATATATATATATATTAGTGTGTTTATGTGCATGTAAATTGTTCAGTGAAACTTCAATGGAGAGTAAAGTATCTAACTTTTCGGAAAGAGTTCTTTTTCATCATGAAGATGACATCAAGGAAATCAAAACAGTAGTTTCACGTCCACTATGTTTGAAAACCCGGGTGCAACTAATGAAGAAAATCAGATAGCGTGAGCTACAATCATAGGCAAGAAGTAGTAAATAATGAACTCTGTGAAAGAAGGGTGAAGAAAGTGTTATGGGAGAATTCTGAACACCACGTGAATTGTGGACTAACCGATTACAATAAATAAGAACTGAGTGAACTGTCAGGGCGTAGTTGACGGTGTGAGTTCGACCGTGTTAGTTCGACTTGTGTTGACTTAACAGTCGGTTGTTAAACAGTGAATACTGAGTATCGTATCTACGTTCGTGTATTACGGAGTACCTGCTGTGTTAACATATATTTCTGCAATAGGTTACTTTTAGATAATCATAACCGAATATTTATTTGTGTAGCACCATTTTAGATCAGACGTGTATACCCACGTCATAACAGAAAGATTTATCAAAAGGAGAAGAGAAGCAGGTGAGGGTTAGATGGAGGGAACATTAAAATGAAAGAGGAGCTCAAAGATAAGAATGAGATTACTGAACCCAGTGGTGTAGGAGTAGAAAGAAACACGTTTATGTAAACCTGTCATGGCGTGGCCCCGAGTTTAAATTGGAAATGTTTTTTTTTTCCGTTTCCTGCAATGTACAGATGCATAGGGTGGTACGATGCTGCAAACTGATAAATGGGCAACGGAATGGCTTGTTCTGCCGAAGTGGGTGCCGACAGTTTGGCCTGGCATTCGTAGCAGTGTGCTTCTAAAATGCTCCCGAAAGTGATCGTCAAAGCGACGATCTGCCTCTCCTAATATCAAGTGCGCTAAAGAATTTTCAGACGAAGCAATATGAGGTTGGAAAAATTTGGGGTAATATGGTACTGTAATAGTTGCCACGTTATAAACGTAGGTGAACGCTCTTAAAAGTACCTCGTTCTGTATGACTGTGTGCCTTGAAGTTTTTAACTTGAAGGTTGTCGAGATTGTTCACTTTTCTAAAGTCCAGGAAACGTCGAAACGGTTGTAAGATCAGAGAGTAATAGTCGTAATTTGTGGATGAGTAAGAATTTCAATGAATGGATGGATGGACGGTAAGAGAGTGTGGAACCTGGTCTGTCTGTGTACATCCGGTATGTCGGAGAATGGTGGCGTGGTCGATGGCTTAAGTCCAGGGGAGTACAAGATCCACAACCGATCAAGGGCAGCCTCGTTTCAGGAAATGTCGCATTCTCTCACCCTAGGATTCGAAATCCTAATCAAAGCTGCAGAGTTGGCGAGAAGGAATTGAAAGAATGGTATAGCAGATTGGGTGTGCTTGTAGCGGAGAAAGAGTTGGAGTCAGTAGGTTTGTAGAGGGCCAACGTGGACAGGTTGATATTGTTGATAGTGATAGAGATGTCAACAAATCTAACAGAGGTGTCGGGTACGGTTGAGGTAAATTCCAAGGCAGGATGAAAAGAGATAACGAAAGAAATTAACTTACCGAGCTGTAATCTGATGAGGTTGATATCACCAATATGAGATTATCTGATGAGGTTGATAATCACCAATATAATGACGGTACAGCTCTGGGGTGGTTCCCACGAATTAGACAAAGATTTGCTCTTCAATATGGTCTACAAAGAGATTTGATTTATTGGGACCCATACTGGATCCCATGGCAATCCAATGACTTGTTTGTAAGTTTTCCCCGGAGAAAGAAAAAAACAATTCGGGTTTAAGATATAACTAGCTAAGCGATACGACGTGGAAGTACAGTGTACAGATAGGGGCCAACGGTATGATAAAGTCACTTTTAATTTATTCAATGAAGTTTCAAATTTTCGTTGCAGAAATGCGATCTGGTCACTAATATAGTTCTATTGTTTAAAAAAAAATAAATAACAAAAACTCTAGGCATCATTCTCTGTGATGTCAGTGCTGAAGTTTCTCTGATTGCTTTATCCTGCCTTCATCAATACATCGAAGAGAAATATTTGTCTGAAAAGTAATTGCAATTTGCACTCTCTCCGAAGACCATTGGCAATCAACTATTTAGAGAAAATTTACAAGAGCATTAGATCAAGAACAATTTCTAATTCTGGCAGTGATGCTGATTATTCAAAACAGAATCCTGTTTTCAGTCCCGTCGTCCCTTGAGTATCTTAACCAGGGTTCCCACTGGTTTATTGATGGAAAGATCAGCAAGTGTTCAGATTCGCTCTACCGATTATATACCACTCATAGCAGTATCTATGGAGAACTGAAGCACTAAATCTAAGTGTTTATGCCTCGAAAAAACAGAACAGTATAGCATTGTCTAGGAAACGTGTGTTGAGAATTTCGCTAATTGTAATCTGGATTGTAACAACTGATATCAGCAGTTATTTCAAGTTGGCTGTACGTAACACTTTGGTTCGTGTATCTGGCGCTAAAATTAGTGTCCGCTCTCATGTTTTTCGTCTCTCTCAATTAGTATGGAAGAAACTTCAGATTATTAGACATACGCGCAGGAGTGGCTGTCTGGTAAGAAGCTTGCTTCCAACCACATGGCTTTGGGTCCAGTCCAACTGCGTAGTACCTTGGGTAAGTCTCTTCTACTATAGCCCCGGGCCGACCAATGCCTTGTGAGTGGATTTGGTAGACGGAACCTGAAAGAAGCCCGTCATATATATGTATGTATATGTGTGTGTTGTCTTTGTGTCTGTATTTGTCCCCCGATAACCGCTTGACAACCGGTGTTGGTGTATTTACGTTTCCGTAACTAAATGGCAAAAGAAACCGATAGAATAAGTACTAGGGTTTTAAAATAAGTCTTGGAGTCGATTTGCTCGATTAAAACCCTTCAAGACAGTACTCCAGCATGGAAAATGTGACTCGATACAGTAGTGATAAATACTATTCTTTATATTTCTATACGGTGAAGATATTTAAAATGTTACATCCACAGAGAGAATCCGAGCTTTTGTATTAGATACGAAAATAGAAATGTTTTAGATTGTCTTCGAGGTATTGTGTGTAATCTTAAATATAAATGAACTTTTCATCTTTACAAACATTTATTTTTCTCACAATTACATTTATTTCCTTATATAAAAGAAAAACAGGTAGCATAAATATAAATTGAAATGTTTTTCCTTTAAAAATGATTTGTTCTTATCATTTTCGAATTAATTAAAATTAAAATTACACAGTTCCAAGTAAAATAAGTTGCTTAAGAATATTGACTGTGATTAAGCTTATGCATACTTCCATCCTCAGAAAACAAGAACAGATAAATTGAGAATATATAATTCGGTTACAAAGTAATTTGTTCTTATCATTTTACAATTATAATAAGTTGTTAAAAAAACTTAATCGACATTAAATTTCGATGTATAGGTTTGCTCAAAACAATAATAATTGTAATAATAATAATAATAATAATGATAATAATAATAATAATAATAATAATAATAATAATGATAATAATAATAATAATATTCCTTTCTACT
>NC_068984.1:77855943-77859883 GCF_001194135.2 Octopus bimaculoides
CTGTCTGAGACTTGACAGATGACTAAAGACTCCGGTGCCTTCTTACCTACACTGTGTTACGATGGAATAATAAAAATAATAATAATAATAATAATGATAATAATAATAATAATATTCCTTTCTACTAAAGGCACAAGGCATGAAATATGGGGGAAGTGGACTAGTCAATTACATCGACCCCAGTGGTTCACTGGTACTTAATTTATTGCCCCCGAAAGGAAGAAAGGCAAAGTCGACCTCGGCGAAATTTTAACTCAGAACGTAGCGACAGATTAAATACTGCTAAGTATTTCGCCCGGCGTGCTAACGATTCTGCCAGCTCACCGCCTAATAATAATAATAATAATAAAAATAATAATAATAATAATAATAATAATAATAATAATAATAATAATAATAATAATAATTCCATTTATTGGTCACCAGGGCCGACATACAGTAGACGGGGACAGTGAGGATGTTACACAAAACAACGAGTAAACAATTAGGAAAACAATAACAATACACATTAAACAAGAAAATTATAACAATGAAAAATCCCCAATAGGTGGAGATAACCACCCAGGGTTGGTTTAGGTACCCCACCAATCCTGAACCATCCGACGCTTCGAGGATATTCGGAAAGGGTACCCCTCTCCTCAAATTCACCAGCCTACAGGCGAATTTTTAGAATAGATCCACTCACACAGGCCATTTTCGCTACATTCACCCACCTTTCAGCAAATTTATTGGGGGGGCATCACTTCTCTCTCCACCCACATCTTCCTTTCAAAGTGAAATTTGAAAAAGTTGATGAGGGATTGGCCGAAGAGAAAAGTGCCTGTCTTCAATCCTTTCAGCCTGGTCCGCCATACAACTTCTCTCACTTCTGCCACCAAACAGAGGAAAATTGCCTGCTCTTCCTGGCCAAAGGAAGGAGATGGGTCGATCTTCACAATGAACTCGGCCGATAACCGGATCTGTCCTATTCCCGACAATAGCTGTTCGACATAACTCCACACGTCAGTAATGCACGGGTACAAGACGAGTGCGTGCAGAACGGTCTCGTCGCTCTGCGTGCATCTCGGACAGGTCGTCTGACAGCACTTCCGTGCCTTCTGGTAGCACTACAAAGCGAGGAATTTCTGGAAGTTTTTCACCGTCCAACACTCGAAAGTGCTCTGGAACAGACTGGTCAGTTCGACTTCATCGACACCCAGTGCCTCTCCGTGTGCGTCATCGCACTTTCCCACCACTAACCCTCTATAGAACTGGAGAGGGGATGTTCCACTGACCACATTGCCCGCCTGATAGAAGTCAGTGAGTGCCTGGCAACATTTCAGATGCCAATCACCCTGTCTGATTCTCTTCTTGAGCTATAACTGCAGCTCAGTCAAGGAGACGAGCTGAAGTAAGACCCGTTTTGACAAACGGTGACCACACCTGCTCACCGTTTAGGCAAAATATCTGAAGATGCCGCAGCCTCAGCGCATGTCTTCTTAATTAGCCACGGCATGCCCAGCCCTCCATGTAGAGGGTACTGGCAGCAGATGGCCCGCCTCACCAACGGAACCTGTCCCTCCACAAGAATTTGAAGAGGAGGCGTTCGAACTTGGCGAGGCGCGAACAGGTGCAAGGCACGACGGTCAGGCGGTAGTAGATGACGGACGCAATGTACGCATTCGCCACCTCCGCTCGACCTTTCATTGACAGCTTCCTCACAGCCCATTTTTGTGTTAGACTGGTTACTCTGCTCGTCATCTCGTCCCATTTCTTATCCACCTGGTGGTTTGGTTTGAACCAAACCCCAAGCAAGTTTACCGGTCCGTCCGTCCAGCTCCTCACGACGCTGGTGGACGGCATAGACTTTCCTCTTCAGGTGCCGTCTTAATGGTCTGAGCTCAAATTCCGCTGAGGTTGAATTTGCCCTTTCAGGGTCGATAATACAAGTGCCAGTTGAGTACTGTCGCCGATGTTATCGACTTCCCGTTCTCCTCGAAAACTGCTGACCCTTTGCCAAAATTTGAAACCATTACTCTTGTTATTGTTCTGGTTCCATAATAATAAAATAAATATGATTACAATAGTAAATGTTTCTTTTTAAATTGCTACGGCAAGGACTCAACCAGGATGTCAATTTATTTGTCTCGACACACAATGAAATCAAATAAATCAATTGCCAAACAAGTAAAAAATATAGAAATGCATTTTAAGAAATTTTGTTTATTTTTTTATTCTCATTTTTATATATTTATTATTTATTTATATATTTTGGCAAAAAACTATTTTGATTTCATTACGTTGATATTAACTAGTTGTCGCTTGATAAATTATTCTGACAGCTGCCATAGCTTCATACATCAAATTTTTGGAAAATTCAATCATTACATATTCACTTATCTTTACAAAAATCGATTAGAATGTAGGGAAAATAACACAGTAGAGGGGCATTGTTTGGTAATGGGGATCTTTTAGGCAACGTGTTTCTATTTGTTTAAAAACAAATTCAAAATAAACACTTCGATTACAGTGTGTTGGTATATTGTGTAGCCTTTTCCATTCTTAGCACTTAGCATCCATTATCTCCGCATTAAATAAAATGATGTCGAATTCATATGTATGTATGTATGTATGTATGTATGTATGTATGTACGTATGTATGTATAAGTGTCTTTCTATGATCATATGTAAACATGTATGTGTGTGTGGATACAGACATGGATGTGAAAGTATATAGACATGCACACTCACACACATGTACTCTCACACACATGTACTCTCACACACATACACACGTACTCACACACGTACATGTGTGTGTATGTATATATGTATGTGTGTATGTATGTATATATGTATGTGTGTGTGTATGTATGTGTGTATGTATGTATATATATGTATACTTAGACACTTGGATAAGTTTCGGTTAGAAATGGCCCAGGCCTTGGCTAACTGTTTTGATGAGGAGGTTTTTCCCTCTTTCTCAAAGGCTGTCATTTGACCTCTTTGAAAGTCCGATAGATGTCATTTTAATTACATTTTTCTGATGATATCTGAAAAGAAACAGCAATTTTAGCAAAACATAACAAGCAACACTAATAATAATAAAAAAACATAAAAATAAACAAGCTTTTCACGGTTTTGTAGATATTTCAAAATTATGATGCTATGATGTTAGGTGTTTCCATTATTTTGTCCAACTCCTGTATATATACAGGGAGTAAGAGTGAAACGGGAAGATGTAGCACCAAGTACAGGAACCGAACGCCGTATGTATATACGGCGTTCGGGGTTGATAAATTAAGTACCTGTGAAACACTGGGGTCGATATAATCAACTAGACCCCACCCCACAAATTTGAGGTCTTGTGCTTCCAGTAGAAAGGATTATATATATCAAATGTGATTGATGACGTCAGTGATGTTATTAAAGTAAATAACGAAAAGGAAGGGACCCATTATAGTGCCTTGTGAGACTCCACTGATGAATCTTTCCGAGCTTGAGCGAACACCATCTATCACCAAATGCTGGGTTCTATTCACCAGAAAATATTTAATCCCACTTTAATTGTTTCCTTCGGACGCTAATGTTTGACAGTTTCTTTAATAGGATGCTGTAGCCAACGGTGTCGATGGCCTTGCTGAAGTCAAAATTTATGTCATCTGCATTGGCACCCTCTCCCAGAGCCTTTAGGACTCATCGAAGTGATGCGACAGCTGCGTTGGGTTGCCTCTGACTGTTTAACACAGTTCCTCTCGGTGTGTAGCTGTGTGGTAAGAAGCTTGCTTCCCAACCACGTGGTTTCCAATTCGGTCCCACTGCGTGGTACGTTGAGCAAGTGTTTTCTATTATAGTCTCGGGCCAACCAAACCCTTGTAAGATAGACGGAAATTGAAAGAAGCACGTCGTATATATATTTATATATATATATATGTGTGTGTGTGTGTGTGTGTGTGCGTGT
>NC_068984.1:77861036-77862016 GCF_001194135.2 Octopus bimaculoides
TATATATATATATATATATATATATACTTATATATATGTATACACGCACACACACACACACACACACACACACACACACATATATATATATATATATATATATATATATATACATAGATATATACATATATATATGCACGCATACCATCCGTGCAACATCTATATTCTTCCCTGTGCCTGATAAATGTTATGTTCCTGCCGTGAGGCTTTACTTCCACACACGCCAGCTTAATTTAATTCGCCCTTAGTCGAAAGACGCCTGTTATTATGTCCTGTTAATTGCATTTGTATTTGTGTAACATTTCTCTGTTTTTATTGTCCTTGTTTTCGTATACATTCGCTGCTTTCTTCGAAGGAATCTAATGCTCTCAGCATATTTTTACCTTGGGGCTGGCCAAATTGGAGCATTTCTATCTCCTTATGTGTATTTCTATCTCCTTACGCCAACACCATTTAGCAAAAAGTCTACAAACCTTTATTATGTGTTAACTTAAAGATGAAAAAAATGAATATATAAACTAAAAGAAAACTCTCTGTTGGTATTATGAATACCCTTTGTTCTTTTCGAAAAATGAAAGAAAGTCCTAAGGAAAAAAAATTACATTTCTAGTCTTATGGACAGAAACACATTCTCAAATAAGTATAACACATACAAACACGTACAGGCATTCTCAAGTACACACAGACACAGATTTACTACCAAAATTATTGTTATAAATTTAATCAGTTTTAATGCCGCTGAATTGAAAACTAGTATTCAAAAATATGGGATATTTTAGTTCCATATTTTAGTAGCGAAGGCAGAAAAAATCATTGCAAAACGACGCAAAGCATGAGCTAATGTATATAATGAAAAGTATTAAAAAAACTAGATTATCTAAGTGGAATATTAAAAGCCCTCATATATTTGAAGAACAAGGATTCAGTAGTGTAGAATATCTTACTTTCATGGAAATAAATGCATCGTTTAAGCAATCTTT
>NC_068984.1:77862116-77863029 GCF_001194135.2 Octopus bimaculoides
ACACACACACACACCCACACACATACAAACACATACATACAGAAGCGGAAAAATAGAAACCATAATTGAAAGAGACAAATGGTGTCTGTGTCCACGAAAATTGTATTTAGTGGTAAAATATAAATTTCAATAATGTTGTTTCTTGATGGGAGAAGTGTTACTGACGTTTCTGAAAGGGTCCTTCTTCAAAAAGCGAGAAAGTTTGCCTTTGTCTTAGGCCCCCATGATCTCAGACACAGTGCAGAGTGACAATAAAATGGAGTGAACCAGTTGTTATGCATACTTGGAAGGGAAATAATAGGAATGAGAAAATTATAGATATACGGAGAGGGAGAGTATGTGGAAGGGAGTGAAATAGAGAAATTAAAAACGATGAGAAAGAGGAAGATTTTAAAAGAAACGGAAGTCCAAAATAGCAATGAAGAAGCGTATCAGTAGCATTATTCTTAGATAACACTGTGTGCATATAGCCTCAAACAGGAGTTCTGACCTGAATACTTGCGTCAGAGTAGATTCTACAAAAGCCACCCAAGGTCCCAAGTAGTGGAGTTAAACTGAGTGGTGCATTAAGTAAGCCATGATAGGATTTGGAATCAGAAATCAAGCAACGAATACCACAAGGCATCCGATCCATCGTATTGCAGATCTTCCCTTCCACAATCTTGATTGGTACTTTAATTTGTTTTATTATCGTTTACTTGCTACAATTTTTGGATTGCAGCAATGGCAGAACACCGCCTTGTAGGGTTTAGTCGAATAAATCCACTGCAGTAGTTAGTTTTAAGTCTGCTATTTATTCTATCATCACTTTTGACAAACCGCTATGTTACATGGACGTAAACAAACCAATACCGGTTATCAAGCGGTGGTGGATAAAAATAAAGTGACACATATGTACACACACACACACACA
>NC_068984.1:77863808-77864495 GCF_001194135.2 Octopus bimaculoides
GAGAGAGAGAGACCAAAGTGTACGTACGCCGCTATATTTTTATATATAAAAAATACAAAAATTGGACAAGAGCGCAAAATATCCAGATAGTTAGATGATACAAAAAAGGGACAACAAAACATCCAGACACACGAAACAAGGAAAACAAGTACGGGTCATTCGGAGTTTTCTTTCCTCAGTCGAATTCCAGATTATCTTTGCAATTTCGGCTGGTTATACTCGATATTGCTCCTATTTGGCCAGCCCCAAGGAAAAACTAAGCTAAGAGCACTAGATTCCTTGGAAGAAAGCAGCGAAAGTATACGAAAAGAAAGACGGAAAAAAACGGGAAAATGTTACACAAATACAAATGCAAATAATAGGACATAACAACAGGTGTCTTTCGACTAAGGACGAATTAAATCAAGCTGGCATGTGGAAGTAAAGCCTTACGGCAGCGACATAAGGTTTGACAGGCATAGGGAGGAATATAGATATTGCACGGATGGTAGTCGAAGCAAGAAAGAAAGGTTAGGCTTGGCCAAACATCTGTCACGTAGAGAGAGAAGAGAGAGAGGTAGAGGCAGAAGGATAGAAGAATTAACAAGGGCGAGAAAAAATGAAAGGGACAGTCAGAAGTGAAAGAGGAGGGAAAGTGAGCATGAAGAGAAAACCAGGAAATGTGAGAGAGGGGGAACGAAAGAACGA
>NC_068984.1:77864505-77865148 GCF_001194135.2 Octopus bimaculoides
GGTATACATATAATTTCATCTTCTGGGAACCATATTATAAATGCAAGACTTTTGTATTTTCATAAGAAGGTTTTATTCCATGTTCTTGTATGATACTTTGTGAATTAATCAACAAGTAGAAAAATCTAAGGGGAGGTAAGTGGTGATAGCTATTATTCGGGACAGAGGAGGTAATTGCTCATTTTGAGGTGAGATAAATAGCATGCAAAAACTCATAAGCTAAAGTAGTGAGATGAAATCTGTACTGTGATGGATATGTGATCATGAATATAATATGTACTGAGACCAAAGTTGATTATGCGTTCATATTTAGGCGTGTTTCGTATTTTACGATGAATAAATTTTCTTTGTTTAAACGTTCTTGTACAGAAATTGTTTCTTTGCACTGGCAGAAATTATTTATATATATATATATATATATATATATACAGAGAGAGAGAGACCAAAGTGTACGTACGCCGCTATATTTTCATATATAAAAAATACAAAAATGGGACAAGAACGCAAAATATCCAGATAGTTAGATGATACAAAAAAGGGACAACAAAACATCCAGACACACGAAACAAGGAAAACAAGTACGGGTCATTCGGAGTTTTCTTTCCTCAGTCGAATTCCAGATTATCTTTGCAATTTCGGCTGG
>NC_068984.1:77865670-77868825 GCF_001194135.2 Octopus bimaculoides
AGTGGAATGAACGAAGTGTGAAAGGGTTGATAGAAAGAAGGAAAGAATGAAAGAATAGAAAGAATCATAGAGTCGTACAAAATTTAGATATATATATATACTTACATATAAGAGACCAAAGTGTACTTACATATGAGACCAAAGTGTACGTCTGGATGTTTTGCGTTCTTGCCCCATTTTTGTATTGATATATATATATATATATATATATTTATTTATTTATTTATATACAGAGAGAGAGAGAGAGAGAGAGAGAGAGAGAGAGAGAGAGACATCTAACCAATACTATACATACATATCGTACAAACATACATACGTATACATATATATTATTATATATTCATTGTATACATATATTCATGCATATATATTCGTATTTAAGTGAGACTCGGGTGGAAACATTGTAGAATGCTGTGCAAAGCTCGTCCACAGTTATCGGCTACCTGATGTCATCATACATTAGAGATGCACATGCTACTGGATATACTTCACGAATTCCATAGTGTCCGTAGAGTTTATATTAATAGATCAAAGACACAAAATGGAATTAATGAAATTCTTTATTCTTTATTCAGTTGTTTCGATGCATTCTCGCACCTGTAGATCATAAGTAATGTTGTGCAGTCAAGTATCGTACATCACAAGTAGGATGCGCTTCTTCAGGTGACTGTTTAAAAAGTTCCTCACTATATCCTCTCGCCATTTCACTCAGTTTGATAATGAATGTCTGAGAACTGCTGGAATTGCCACATCAATTTAAGTACACGTTAATAAAATGAGTGAAATGGTGAGAGGATATTGCGAAGAACTTGTTTAAACAGTTACCTGAAGAAGTGCAATATACTCCTGTGGTGTAATATAGTTGATTAAACAGCATTTTATTTATGAACTCCGAGTGCGAAAATGCGCCGAAACAATTGTAGTCGTTTTGAATAAAGAATCGCACTAATTCCAATTTCTGTCTTTGATCTAAACATATATATTCGTGTGTGTGTGTGTGTGTGTGTGTGTGTGTGTGTGTGTGTGTGTGTGTGTGTTCCTGCGTACGTTCGTGTGTGTTCTAGTTATAATTTATTGTACTTATAAATTTGCATCTTTCGATGCCTGATTGAATTACCTTGAATAATCATTATTGTAACTGAAGTGCTGAGGACTAATTATAATTGATATTTAATTTAATAGCTACAGACATAAACTGTGTTGTTCCCTGATGTGTTTCAGTGTATGCCAACTCATACATACACGTACATGCACACACATTTATGTGTGCATGTGTTTTGTATATATACACAGTCACACACACATATGTATATATATATATATTTATATGATATAGGTATATATATGTGTGGTGATGTACATTTTATATATATATATATATGTATATATATATATATATGTGTGTGTGTGTGTGTGTGTGTGTGTGTGTGCCTACTTAGACGTATATAGATAGGCATAGATACAGATATAGATCTACATATATCGATGCATACATATGTACATTCATTCATACATATATGCATACAAGCATATATATACATATATGCTTGAATATCTATATACGTACTTACATATGTATGTATGTATTTATATATATATATATATATATATATATATAAGCATAAATTCATATCATACACACACAAAGAATGCCACATTGTGGCCGCATTGGTTTAGGATACCACATTTTAGTGTGTACATGTGTGTGTGTGTGTGTGTGTGTGTGTGTGTATACGTATGTGTTGTGAGTGCACGAGTATGCATGTGTTTGTGATTGAGTCTTCGTGTATAAATACATTATAATATAGTTGCTTAGTATAGTGTATTATAGTGCAGTACTAATGAAATATAGTATAACATAACATAATGTGTAGCAGTTTTGTGCAAGAAGTTGTTGTAAGCTGAAGCATATATTCGGAAGAGTGTTCGCTTTCAGAGCTCTGCATTATGAGTTCACATCTCACTGAGATTGACAACGCAGTTCTCTTCGCCTCATGGGGTCGACTAAATCGCTGCAGACGCCTATGTAGATAAACCTATGTCTCAGCTTCTAATATGATCGATCGGCAAGCTATAAATAAAGTACAAACCCCACTTAGATTAAATTTAATCCTTTTTTAAAAAAACCTATTGTAGCATTAAATATACTAGATATAATACTATTTCTGTAAAAAAAAGAAAAAAAGAGATGGCCAGGTCACTTCTGGAACGCTTATCATGTCATGGCACTCTGAGAAATTAATTTGTCCATTTTTTAAAAAAATGAATGTGGGTTGTACCTCAAGAGACGTAACTTACCGAAATATTGCAATATTTTATATATTAACTGTTTAATGTTCATTGTACGAGCCAGGCCGTCTGGCTTCTTTTTTAGGCTGGAATATTGATGATGTGATGAAGTTGTTGTTGTTGCTGTTACTGTCGTCGTCGTAGATGTGGTTTGAGTTGGGTTTTTTTTTTGTTTTCTTTTATGTTTTTTTTTCTGTAGTAGCTGCTGTTGTTGTTATTATTATTATTGCTGATGTTCATGTTGTCATTGTTAGTACTGTCGTTCTTCCTGTTAGCGTTATTGCTGCAAGGCGGTAAACTGGTGGCATGGTTACATCTTTACGGCACTTGTTCCGAATCTTCACACTCTGAGTTCAAATACCACCAAGGGGAACTTTGCCTTTCATCCACTCCAGATCAACGAAATAAAGTACCAACCAAATACTGAGGACGACGCCATCGACTAAACTTGTCCTTTCAAAATTAATCATGTTTTATCTCAATCAGAAGCCAATGCTGTCATCGTTATTATTATTGGTGCTATTATTATAGCTGATATTAAGGTGGAAAGCTGACAGAATCGTTAGTACGCCGGGGAAAATGTTTAGCGATATTTCATCCGTCCTTACGTTTTGAGTGTGGAGGTGCAATAGCCCAGTGGTTAGGGCAGCGGACACACGGTCATAGGATCGCTGTTTCGATTCCCAGACCGGGCGTTGTGAGTGTTTATTGAGCGAAAAAGCACCTAAAAGCTCCACGAGGCTCCGGCAGAGGATGGTGGCGAACCCTGCTGTACTCTTTCACCACAACTTTCTCTCACTCTTACTTCCTGTTTCTGTTGTGCCTGTAATTCAAAGGGTCCGCCTTGTCACACTCTGTGTCACGCT